>NC_056728.1:442526754-442806754 GCF_019279795.1 Protopterus annectens | reverse complement strand
TGACATCAGATCCAACTTTTCCTTGACTTCAGAATCTGGAAGGTCTGGCGGTGTCTCTAGTGCCTTGTCCACAAAGAAAGTATAGAACATGAACAGGTGAGAGACAGTTGTAGGATCTAGCCCCAACTATGGCAGAAGAAAACACCTTCTTGCTCACTAGTTCAAAGCCTCAAGAGTCCTTATCATATGCAGTAAGCTAGAAAGGTTCTGTGATCTTTGAGACCCATGTTAGATCAGAGATACCACGCTAGAGTTTACGCTAGGATGCTTGGTTGGGATGGGGCACACAGCACCTACCTTCTTGTCAGCAGAATCAAGATAGTTACAGGCTGCAAGAACAGCACACTTTAAGACATGTTCCATGAATGGGATAACTCAGGGCTCCTCTTTTTCCTTCCTCACTCATTTAAAATTTCTGGGGAGAAAACAAAAGAGCTACATGCAAATCCACAAAGAACCTGAAAATCCTGACAGTGTCTCCAAAGAAGGCAGTCAAAGACTGGGTGTCAGGAGTTCTTACTGACCTTATAATCAAAAATAAGAGCTTCTGGATCCTCTTGAGTTTCCTTCCTCGTGACACAGACTGAAAGTGAAAATCTCTAAACCATAGCTCTTAAATGAATGGACTCTCACTTAATTGACCCTCATGAGTTTTGAGCACTGCAAATCTGGTAACAGGACAGTGGTACAAGGTAAGTATTCACTGAAAACAGCACTGTAACAAGACAGGCAAGCTTGGAGCCTAGAAGTGGCAACAGCCACTGTTCCTTAATATTGCACTCTTGTACCCCACAAGAACAATCCACAGAGGAAGGTAGGACTCATCCAATGTTTTTGGCCTGTTCTTCAGACCCTGATAATGCAAGCATATCCAACTGACCCTCATCAACTTTTGCCATCTAGCCCTTCTGGACTCATTAGGAGGCCTGGGATGGAGTTAATGGTCCTACACGCAACCCCACAACCCACAGTGGGTGACTTAACAGACCAGTCATTACACCTCACCCACTCATTTGAGGATCATGAGGTGTGGTCACTCTGGGACATAACCCCTGTAAACATTTCCAAGGGGTGCATTTCTAACAGACCTTTCATCATCAAATGAGGACAAGCATAAACATGGCCTATCTCTAATCAAGGTTGAGCTGGCAGCAGTTGAAGTCCAGGTCACCTCTAGTGTGGACTTAACTTCAGGTGGGTGTGATCGTTGTTTACCATACTGCTTCTCTGTCTTTTTTAATTAAATGGAAGAGGTCATGGATAAAATGAGGAACCCATCTGATGATTACTGTACTAGGTACCTTCAACCATCATCCTCCTGATCAAAGTCAATTTAACATTCTTACCTTTTCCCTGTCCTCTGCCTTTGGACTGTTAAGCTGAAACTGAGATTTCTGGCTATGCCAGATATGCTGCTCACTCAGGTAAAAAAAAATACTGCTGTTATTGGGATCCTAGATTGTACTATAGAGACCAAAAGAATACTTGGATAGCTTAAGCATTTTAAATATCAAATATGGGAATTTTTATACTGCAATGCAAGGACAGATATTCAAGCAGTGTGAGTAGCAGCAATGAAATGAATTAATAGAATAGGAAATCCCAACAGTTACCCACTGCAGAGAACTTCCCCAAAATAGGTTTACTAATTCTGAGGAAAAACACTTCTACTATAAGTGACTTTAACAACCCTCTGCAACTAATGCTGGGAAGGGTACAGAGCTATAACCCAAAAACTTTACTGAGTGACAAGAGCCAGAGGGAGGCCTAAAGGCAAAGGGCTCAAGGGACAGAGCCTAGAACATCAAAATGCCAAATACCAGAGTTGCATTACATGAAGCAAAGATGAATAGTTAATTCCTCTTCCTAAGCATGCGCATATGTCCCCAGCTCCATGACATAGAGACTGAGCTCTGACTATGATCAAAGTGACCGGGGTTTGGTTAGCAGCCCTAGCACAGCAGTAGCTGGGCAGAGAGAGATGTGCATGAAAGAGTGCAGCCCCTCCCTCGCTCAGGGAAGGAAAGAAGGAGGGACATTGTGTATGCTTTGAGGTAGCAAACATGGGCTTAAGAATCTCCAGTGGAGACTGGTGAGGACAGCCTACATTGCCTTATGGCAGGAAGCAGGGCTGTTTGCCGAGAACACCTTCATAAAGTGGCTAGACTGCCCACAGTGGTTAATCCACTGCATGAAAACCTACAGATCGCTTACCCACTCATGCACAGGGGAGTAGAGCATCAATGCAAAAAATATGCAAAGCATCCGGATGGCTACCTGAACTGCATCCCCTCTTAGCCAGCCTTTTCCCCGTTGATGGGGAACGAATGGGCCAAATGAACAGCAAGGGTGGATAATAGTCAGGCAGTGGGGGAAAAAATGCAGAATAAAAAACTTGTACGCATTAACCTTAACTACCACTGCAAACCGTACAGAAAAGACCTCTTTCTCCTGGATTACTCCTCAGAACAAAAATAGGTAGGTGAACAACAAATTAAAAGATAGCTGCAAAACCATTTTAACAGGGCATGCTATTTAGCCTAAGATAAGGCCAGACTATTTCATATTGCTATTGGCTGTTGTGCTCTAGAGCTTTTTCACTTTTAATTTGTTTTAGTGAGGTGCTGTACTTAGTTCAGCATCACTAATGTGCACCGTACAGATGCAGGTGATTTGACTTATTTCTGTGCTCATATCCCCACCTGCTCCTTGACTAGCAAAACCTATCTGCAAGATGAGCCACAGTGTACTAATGGAGTACATTATTATGATTATTCTTAACAACATTCTTTACAGCTGCAGCAGCTGCCTCAGCTGTTCATAATTTTGCTGTTGCTCTTTTTAGCCAATAAGCACCTTTAGAATGCATGAAGAGGCACCATCTTCACTCATTGCACAATCTACTCTTAGTGTTCTTATATATACCAATAGTGTAGCTTGTGTACTTCTCTACATTTCATATCTTCACTCCTTATAGTTTATTGCACTAGCAATGCAATCTGTATACTCCTCCATAAATCATCCTATTTTCTTATATAGAAATTATTCATTGTTTGTCTGTGTATCATCTCATACACAGACTTAAGTTAGCTACATCATGCCATAAACTAGCTCATTCAGTTATATATAGTTCATCCAACTCCCAAATTCTAGGTTCCTTTAACTAATTCTTAAATTTCTGAATAAAAATGTAAGGTCAGCCTGCTTATATCCCTTCTGTTGCCAGACTGCTAACACTTGATATACTCAGGCAGTGTAGGAACTGCCTTCATGCTCATATTTGTATTGATTATTTGATCGATAACTAATTCTGCTTATGAGAGGTGAACATATTTAATTAACCTGAAGGCTTCCCTATCATTAAAAACCACAGCCTGTGAGCAGCACTCATCTCCATCAGAAGTTAAACATAATCTTGCGGGTAGCACAGAGCAATAAGAATATGATCTGATTCCTGTAGGCCAGGAGTTTGATTCTATCAGCCTCCACTTGCCTAATGCACAACTCTAAGCAAATTATCTACCCAGACATTGCTTGGGGAAACTAGGCTAAGCTCATCAGTGGCTCTTTGAGTGTATGCCCAATTACCCAATTATCACCTCATAATTTACAAACATTAAAATGTCTTGTGCTGAGGCTGTAAAAAATCTCTACCAAAGCCTCCTACAACAAGAAAGACTAGAGTCAGCAAAAATGAGACATCTCATGTCTATTGTACATCTACAGTACAGAGTCACCAACAGTCAAATCACATCAAAGTTATCATGCCTAAATACTGTACAAACAAAAATGTCTTGCTGACTGGTGACTTTATAGTCTGGCACACAGACACTCCACTCACAAGACTGGGCAAGGATAGAGTTATGGTAAGCTAAATTTCAGGTGCTAGGGTCTCATATGTAACAAGCACTATAAAGAACCTTTCACCAGATAAAAATTATAATATCATATGGTGGTCAATGGAGGAGTGAATAACTTGGGATGAAAAATCCTGAGAGACATGCAGGGAGACAATGTACCTGTCCATGCATGTGATAATACAAGGAATACCAAAAACCACCAAAGTAATAATATATGTCACAACAAACTCCAGGAATTAGACTGCAGGAATGATTAGATATTTTATTCCAAAACCAATGCTCTTCACTCTAGTGCCTCGGCTACAACATAGCCTTTAACAGAGTACATCCATTTTCTAAAAAACAGTCATCTTATATATTAGCCTTTGAGCAATTAAAATAGAAGTTATGTTCTTACCATAACGTTCCATGTTAGTTGTCTTCTTCTCGCCTTCTTCTTGCTGGATGGGTTCGGAGCCGACCTCGGCTCCGACTCGGCCACTCTAAAAGCTCGAGAGTTGGTTCCACCGGCTCGAGGCTCCCCTTATATCCCACAATGCTAGGCGAGAGTTACCTCAGATCTCGTTTGTAAGCTAACCCAGCTTATAACAATAACAGTATAACTGTAAATAGAATCCACCTCTAACAGCAGGAAGAAAAGGGTGACCTACATCCTGAAATAAGAAATATGCACAATAGCATATGACTAAGAAAGAGGTGGTAGAAAGAGAGGTCACGATCACAACTCCTCTAGGTCTGTCCAGGCCAGGGGGAAGGAGGGTGGGGCAAGAAGAAGGCGAAGAAGACAACTAACATGGAGCGTTATGGTAAGAACATAACTTCTATATGTTAAGTTGTCTATCTTGCCTTCATTCTTGCTGGATGGGACCGTCCCTAGCACCTTGTCCCGGGTGGCCTAACGGAACAGACTCCTGAGAACAGTGGAACCAAAATTAGCTCTATGCCTAGAAGCTAAATCCAACTTATAATGGGAAATAAAAGTGTGAGGAGTAGCCCAAGTAGCCGCTGCACAAATGGTGTCAATAGGCAGTCTGTCTTGGAAGGCTAAAGAAGTAGCCAAAGCTCTGGTGGAATGGGCTTTAGGTTTATTAGGCAGTTTTGGTGTCTAATCTCATAAACAAGGGTAATCAGAGGCGTTAGCCATCTGGATAATGATACCTTTGAAACTGGAAGTCCTTTTCTGCTTTCCGCATAGGAGACAAACAGCTGATCAGATTTTCTGAATTGTTTCGTCCTGTCCAAGTAGTACCTTAATTGACGATGAACATCCAGGCAGTGTAATTTTTGTTCAGACCTATTTGAATACTCTGGGAAAAAGACAGGGAGGTCAATGCTTTGGTTTAGATTTGATGTTGAAACCACCTTAGGCAAAAAGGACGGGTTAGTTCGTAAGGAAACTCTGTCCTTATGGAACAAAAGATAAGGAGAGCGACAACTGAGTGCTTGAAGTTCTGAAATTCTTCTAGCTGATGTGATAGCCACCAGAAAGAGAGTTTTCCATGATAATAATTTCAAGGAACATGAAGCTGCAGGTTCGAAGGGGAAAGAATCAAAGAAGCAAGAACTAAATTTAGGTCCCAAGGAGAAGGAGGATTTCTTATAGGAGGTCTGAGAAGAAAAACTCCTTTCAAAAAGGCTTTGCAAAGTTTGTGGGACATTAGGGCAGATTCAGAAATGCCCACATGAAAATTAGAAATAGCTGCCAATTGAACCTTAAGAGTAGATGGAGATGAACCTGCATGGAAGAGTTCAGCTAGAAAATCAAGGACTAGTTGGATGGAAGCGGTGAAAGGATCTATGTCCTTTCCTTGTGCCCAATATGAGAAGCGATTCCACTTACTCAAATAAATCTTTCGAGTGGAAGATTTATGGGAAGCTATCAATATATCTCTAACGAGTGAGATAATTGAGGAAGCCTGGCTACGGTTGGAACTGGAGGAACCAAGCAGTGAGGTTCAGAGAGGGAGGGAGCGATGAAACTGACCCGACTGGTGGATCAAAAGATCTGGAACTAGGTCCAGATGCCACGGTCGCTCAAGAAAACGATGTAGAAAGGGGAACCACACTTGTCGAGGCCAGTAAGGAGCAATGAGGATCAATGAGGCCTTCTGAGCGATAGCTTTCTGTATTACTTGAGAGATCAGAGGAAAGGAGGAAATGCATACAGAAGTCCCGGGGCCAAACTTGGACTAGGCGTCTCTGCTGGGTTGGCCTGGTAAAGGGAATAGAGTGAAGTATTCTCTGCACTTGCTGTTTTGGGGAGTAGCAAAAAGATCGCAGCAAGGCTGACCCCACTTGAGAAATATCTCTCTCACTACAGAGTCTTTCAGAGACCACTCGTGAGGCATGAGTATAGCTCTGCTCAACTTGTCCGCAATGTGATTGGACTTCCCGGGGATGTGCGTTGCTATTAGAAAACGCTGAGAAGAAATCGCCCATTGCCACAGTCTGAGTGCTTCTCGACACAGGTGGTATGATCTGGTTCCGCCTTGTTTGTTGATGTACCACACTACAGACATATTGTCTGTCTGGATTGCAATCGTTCCCAAGGGAAGAGAGTCTTGAAGGGCTTGCAACGCTAAAAGCACTGCTCTCATCTCCAGAACATTTATGTGCAAGTGGCATTCGTTTGGTTGCCATGTGCCCTGGACTGTCCTGCCCT
Organism: Protopterus annectens; assembly: GCF_019279795.1. Lineage (NCBI taxonomy): Eukaryota > Metazoa > Chordata > Ceratodontiformes > Protopteridae > Protopterus > Protopterus annectens. Next base: position 442,800,232 of record NC_056728.1, on the reverse strand, counting down.
GATAATGCCCCCCCCACCCGATCAGGGAGGCATCCGTTGTCAGAGTAGCAACTGGAGGAGGTGGAACAAATGGTCTTCCCGACAGGAGCTGGGGGGAAGACATCCACCACATGAGATGCTTTTTGCACGCTTGCGTGATCATAATGGTGTGAGACATTGGAAGTTCCTGGTATGACCATTGAGAAAAAGCATCCACTGAAGGATCCGCATGTGGTATCTGGCCAATGGGAGGAGAGGTATGGCCGCTGCCATGATTCCCAACACCTTTAGAACTAACCTGGCTTTGGCTCTGTTGTTGTTGAGAAGAAGTGACACCAATTTGTGAATGTCTGATATCCTTTGGTTCGTTAGCATTGCAGACATGTTTATAGTATCTAAATTTGCGCCTATGTAGGTAATAGTACGACAAGGCGACAAAACAGACTTTTCGCAATTTATTGAAATACCCAGTTTTTGACAAACGCGAAAAGTATAATCTCTGGCCATCAGAAGGAGATGCTTGGTGGGAGCTGTGAGAAGCCAGTCGTCCAAATATGGAAACACCTGGAATCCTTGTCGTCTCAGGTGAGAAGCTACCACTGCCATGCATTTGGTAAACACTCGGGGGGCAGTGGTGAGACCAAAGGGCAGGGCCCTGAATTGAAAATGACTGGTTCCCAGCCTGAAGCGGAGGAATCTTCTGGGCGTCTGTTCATTTTATGTGATAGTACGCATCCTGAAGGTCTATAGAGCACATCCAGTTTCCTTTTCCCAATAGGGGAAGAATGGATTGCAGCGTGACCATCCGAAATCTTGTTTTCTTGACTGATCTGTTCAAGATACTGAGATCCAAAATTGGTCTCCAGTCCCTGTTTTCTTTGGAACTAAAAGAACCTTGAGTAGATTCGGATCCTTGTTGGTCTGCTGACACTGGCTGAATTGCTCTTTTTGCAAGCAGTTTTGAAATTTCCAAAGCTGCTATATCCCTTTGAGCGGGTGGAACATCTGGAAGGGATTTTTGACTGATTTGGAAAGCGAAGAAAGGGGATAGAATAGCCTTGAAATGATGGACTGTACCCATTTGTCTTGAGTCAGGGATAGCCAGGCTTCTGGGTACAGTGACAATCTTCCCGGACTGCCTCCGAAGATGGGCAGTCGTGCAACACCTCAGGGATGCTGAAAGGGCTTGTCAGGAAAGGCTTCCCGATTGCCCTGGTTCTGCGGACCCCCCTGCCCCTAGGCGGCGTCTACCATTGTTATTCCCACCTCTGCCTTTGGTAGGAAAAGCGACTCTGTCGTCAGGCGAAGTCCCTTGAGATTGTTTACGGAACCACATCTTTCCACCCTTCTGGCCTTTGGGGTAAGGCCTAGAAGGAGTCGAAAACGGACTCCGGCGGCAGAAAGGGTCTTGCCATCAGTCTCGCACCTAGTCAGGGTTTCTTTCACTTGAGGACCAAAGAGATGATCCATCAAAGGGGAGTTCGTGAAAGGCGTCTTGAAAGGTTCCAAAGTTGCATAGCCGCATCCAGGCGTGCCTACGTAAGGCTACCCCTGTTCCTGCGGCTCTGCTCGCTCCATCCGCCCCATAAGAGAGGAGCCGCATGGAGGAGTTGGAAATGGAATTAAGGGTAGCCAGCTGCGTGTTCATTTTCTCTTGGAAACCCGCAGCTGTAGGGTCCTTCAACATTTCACTCGCTTCCTTGATCAAGTCCCTTTGAAGACGAGTGAAATGGCACAGGTAATTCAGCGAACGCATGGTAAATGTCGCTGAGGAGAACATCCGCTTCCCGTACCTATCCATGGACCTAGATTCCTTGTTAGGTGGATGGACAGGCACTGAAGGATCAGCCAAGTTCCTTCTTTGTGGCGGCAGCTACCACCATAGCATCCACAGAAACTCCTTTTGATAAAAATTGCTTGTCTGATGGAGCTGTGATGAATTTGGAGGGTCTCCTGGGAGTGGGGTCCACTGAATCAGGAGCCATCCATGCCTTCTTAGCAACCACCTGCATGAGGGGGTCGAGGGGGGGGGACACCCAGGAGGTGGAAGGACGAGAGCCAAATGCCTCAAGATACACAGATTCGTCCTCCGAAGGGTTGAGGGCTGGCCAATTTCCCCTCTGTTTAAGGATCTCCAGAATGTCTGCAAATGAGACATCTTCAGAAGGGGAGCGGGGAACCCTCAGAATCATCCAGATCTGTGTCCGGCGTGATAGACTCAGGTGAGTCAATGTGCTTCCTCTTGCACTTCCTCTTCCGAGGGCTCTTCTGCCAAATCAGGAGAGGCCTCGAAGAGGATGAAATCCCAAAGGGGCTCCTGAGAGCTGGCTCTCTGCGGTCCGGGATGAGGGAGTGAGTCGACTTACCCTGAGGCAGCATAGAGGGAGGGGCTGGCGGAGCCGACTGTGGAGTAGAGCCAGGCTCTAACACACTCCGCATGACCTCGAATGCACCCCTGTCAGGCAGAGCCAGAGGTCCCCGCTCCGAGGAGCTAAGGACCCCTCGGCACCGACAGTGATGGCTCCGAGGCCGATGTCGGAGCCGAACTCACCAGCGCCGAAGCACCGAGAGGAGAGGGGTCGGACAAGGGTCCGATGCCACTCACCCCTCGGAGCCGAGGAGGTCGGCGCCGAGATTCCTCCACGGAAGAAAGCGGAGCGCAGCGGGCCGAAGACAATTGTCTCGGCTCCGGTGACCACAGTCTCGGTTCCGACGACCCGGCTCCGAACTCAAAAGAGTCGAAGGAGGAAAGAGTTGATGGACGGGGCAGGCACCGACTGATGAGTCGGGCTCTGAAGCATCTGGGCTAGTGCCTCGGACTTAAGTAGTCGACTCACCACCCTCTGAAGGTCATGATCGGAAAGCCTCGATGACCTAGAGGAATGAGACCTTTGGCTCCGTTCAGACAGCAGGGGAGATCCTGGAGCCGAATGAGCGGAGCCAAGAGAAGGTGACCTAGACCTCTTTCTGGTTGTCGGCTCCGAAGATCTTGTCGGAGCCGACACGGGTACCTCGATAACCTCGGCTCCGGCGAGCGAGGAAGCCACAGAAACTGTGGACTGAGTCTTATCGGCTCCAGCCGGAGCCGATAAAGGCAAAGGTTGAACAACCTGAGGTCTCGGCTCAGAAGCGGGCCGAAGACCTCGATGCCTTAGAGGGCTTCCCTGTTGAAACTGACAGGGAATCCTCTGGTTTTAACAAGCCTCTCAGAATCAACTTGTTTTTCTCTCCTGCAGGACCCTGCGGCTGAAGCCATGGCACAGAGCACAGGAGTCCTGCAGGTGCAAAGGCCCCAGACAATAGACGCAAGAAGTGGCGGCGTCTGTCAGAGACATTTTCTGACAGCACGCATCACACTTCTTGAATCAGAGACCTTTGCTTCCTTTGACATTTTCCTAACTGACAGGTGTACACTAACACACACCCAAACACACAGTTATACCCTGTCAGAAAAAATTATTAATACTAAAAATAATAACAATTTTAGTAAAATACTAATAATTAAGCACAAAAAAGTTAAAGTAACTACACAAACACACCCTAGGGAAGGGAAGGCCAAAGGCCCAAGGGAAGAACCAACGGTTCTTTTAATAAGAAACGGGGAAAAAATAGGGTTAGGGATAAAGATATATATCCTACACTAATTTAGGAAGAATTAAAGTTAAAAGGGGAAAAAAAGAGTAACTTTTTGTATAAAAAGCTAACACTCACCAGGAACCGGTAGAAGCAACCAACCTCGAAGCTGTAGCGGCAAACGAGATCTGAGGTAACTCTCGCCTAGCATTGTGGGATATAAGGGGAGCCTCGAGCCGGTGGAACCAACTCTCGAGCTTTTAGAGTGGCCGAGTCGGAGCCGAGGTCGGCTCCGAACCCATCCAGCAAGAATGAAGGCGAGATAGACAACTTAACATCAATTATTCAATTACATTAAAAAAACTTTTTTTTAAAGACTATGGGGTTGTCTGAAACAACTTGAAGAGGTCCTGGGGACCAAAGATGATTCACAGAGTGGAGTGACTTGATCAGGGCAACCATCTCTTTTATATCTATGTGCTTACATCTATCTTACATGTCCCACACACCCTGCACTATTATCCCTCCTGAAACTGCTCTCCAAGTGAAGTCCAGGATGTCTGTGATGACTGAATGCTTTGGATCAGGAAGAGAGAATGAGAGACCCTAATTTAGGGATATATGCCATCTTCATCAAGCGATTTTTCTACTGACAAACTCCAGCAATGGGATTTGAAAAGACATGGGATGTTGATGATGATACCAAAGAAACTCTATATACCACTGTATCTTTTTCATGTGAAGTTTTGCCAGGGTTATCATGAGAATTACAGATGCCACGAGACCCACAATCCTGAGATATTCCCTTTGCAGTGACAAAAGTCTAAGTTGAAAAACCTTGCATACAGATCTAGATACAGATCTGTTTTTTTTTTCCCTGTGGAAGAAAATCTCTGAGTTGAGGTGTCCAGCTGACACCTCAGAAACACAATTCTATGCGAAGGAGTCAAAGGGAACCTTTGAGTATTCTCTTGGAATCCCACCTTGTGTAAGAGATCTCCCACTTAAGTGAGAGATTCCTGACACCTTGAAAAAAGACTCTCTGAAAATAAGCAAGTTATTTAAATATGTAAAAAAAAACGAAAAAGAAGAAAAAGAAAATGAATACCCTTTAGCCTGCAATGGACTATAACTAGAACTAGCCACCAAGTGAACACTCTTGTGCAGTGGAAAGTCCAAAGAGTAAGGCAGAGAACTGATAATGTGATCTAGACAAATAAATCTTAAGAAATGCCCGATAAAAAGGAATGTGATAAGCATCTTTTAAATATAGAGTTATCAAGAAACTTGAATGAAGAAGAAGAGGTAATGCATTGTGAAGTGACATCATTTTCAAGATATGCACTACCACAAACAAGTCTAAGAAGAAGGATCCAGAACTGGTCTCCAAGCTCCTTCTTTCTTTGGCACTAAAAACATCCTTAAAAATCTTTCCCAACTTGGGAAGAAAGGACTGGTTCTATCCCTCTATGAAACAGCACACAGTGAAGGATAGGTGGAAAAAATCAGTCTGGTATGGTGGATGAGGAATAACCTTGAAGCAAAGAGGAATACCCTCTCACTGCCATCTATACCCTTGATGAATATTCAGAAACTATTTGTCAAACTATCTACTGCCAAAGAGAAAAGCAGAGATTCAAATTTTCTGAGATGGAATGGGACTGTATGGTTGGGAGGGAGGAACAAAGTCCTTTAAGTAAACAAACTGGCTAGTTGGCTTGTCCTTGGTTTTGGGGGGTTTCTGAATTCTTTTTGGAACACCCTTGCCATTATGCCAAAATTGGATGAGGGGTTAGAGAATCCCTTAGAAAATTTGAAAGAGGACGGCAGAAAAATCTTAAGAGTTTCCCAGATTTTTACTTACCCCTTTCATCACACCTTTGATCACCTCTGCAAGAAAAAAAGGAATCTATCCAAATCTCATTATTCAAATCTTTTTGGCCAGACAATGCAAACCAGCACAAAACAGTACCACAGGCCATAGCCCTAGAAGAATTATCAACTGAGTCATAAAAACAGAGAGCAATGACTAGTACAATAGAAGAAACTAAATTACCAGATGTTTCCTCACAAGAAGAAACTGCAGACCAAACATTCCTCATACTTTCAAAATTAGTCACAGTAAACATTATCAATGAACCTAACCATTCAAAATTCTAAAAATCAAAGTTGCAGAAGCATATGCTATTTTCCCATGCCCATCAATAATCTTCCCAGGCATATCAGAAAGATTAGGATCAGAGTTAAGCAACTCTTTAGCAGCAGTGTGATTAACTAAAGCTACAGCTACTGGGTCAGATTTGGAAAGAGTATATAAAAACTTAAAAGACTGAGGAACTTTATACATCCTATCTGCCTTTTTAGGAGCAGTAAGGTAGCTATCAGTAAAAAAATGGATAAGCAGATAGAGAGAGACATCTTTCAAAGCTGTCAAAACTGGAGGAATTGGTGAAAGTTCGGGAACTTCCTTCTGTAACAGCTCATAAAATTTTCTGAGGGTCTTAGAAACCTCAGTGTACTCCCACTGGAAACAGGGACACATTCTGGGGATAGTCTCAAAAAGAAAGGAACCCCAATGGGCAAATTAAAACTGAGCTGTCCTCTAAGCCTGTACCAGAAAACTGATAAACCTGTACCTGTCCCTTCATCTTCCCTTCCAGATTCAGAATCTTGAATATCTGCAGGAAAGAAGTATCCCTTCTTTCCTTTACCAGAAAGCAATAAGTAAAAAAGATCAAAGCCTGAATCAAATCCTGAGCCAGACCCAGTAAACTATTCCCATCCAAGGAAATTTGAGGAGGAAGAGCTACTTATTTAGCTTTCCATTTCTTTCTGACAGAAAAAATGGGACCAACAGTGTTATAAAATGGCAGCGGCAGCAGTTTCCCCAGGAATGAGCATAATATTTTGACAAAACAGGGAAGCCTTCTTGTACCCTCTCCCAGGACCAACAAGAGTGGCTCTCGCTTGCTCGCTGAGGGGACCCCAACAGCCGCAGAGGACATGGCTAACCCCCGGTCCATAGTGGATGTAGGTGGTACTCGGGGATCCAGGTTCAAAGATGAACAGTCTGAGGTACAACTAATGGCCACAGCAAAGTCACCCACCTGCGGTAGAGGCAAGTTGCTAGCCTGCTGTAGTGGCAAAAGTTGTATGCTTAACTTTTTTCTTTTGTGGCTAGAAGAAGGACCAACAGTTAGTTCCATATTTAATCCCAAAATGGTGCCTCTTTCATGGGGAAAACAAGCAGCAGAAGTCGGTAAAAATTTAAAGTCTTTAAATGTCACTTTTTTCACACAAAAACCACAGTAAAAACACTTTGCCAGCCCCAGAAATTAAAATAAACACAATTTCTCCACAAAAAAGTTTTTTAAATACTTTAAAAAAAAAAAAAATTGGCAGGAAAAAGAGCACTCTTGTTTAAATGTACAGAACAGTCTCATGACAGCCAGCTGGAACACAAACACCTAGCTTTAAAATAAAATAACTTTCCTGAAGAGGAAAAGAATAATCAACAAAAACAGATGAATCAAAGTATTTTCTTCTCCAAAGGGAGCATATCTGTCCAGCAAGGGAACAGCACAAGCTGAATGTCAGTTCTCGAAAGCCTCAGTGCAGGGTACTCTTTGGTTTCAGTAAAACTAAAGGGCTTGTCTTTTAGTCAGTTCGGCTCGAGCTGCCTGACAGTTTGCAATCATGGAAGTTGCCGTGAAGCTTTGGAAGCTGACCAACTGTTAGATCCTTGTCAGGATACAATCCATATAGCTAAGGCTACTGCAGCAGTAACCAATATGATGAACACCATGCATTGCTATGAAGTAGAAGCATGCCAAGACAATAACTCATGGTTGTCTATATAAATGGCTTGCATATCTTATTGAAACCTAGCTTGAAAATCCTGCTTGCTTCGTCTTCTAATTACAGAGCCCTAAACAATTTGGACTTGTCCTCTACATAGGCTTTAATTATTGCCAAGAACTTATAGTCTTGTTTCCTAAATGTCAACATCATCATCATCAAATCCTCTTCTTCCCATTTCTACATAGGATTGGAATGTTATGTCACCTGCTGCCACTTCTCTTGATTCAGTAACACTCTCAGCTTCTTCAACAGCTACACCTGACTATCACAGGTCTTCTCTCACACAAACCATCCATCTCTTGTGCAGATCAAGTCCTCTTGCTTTCTTCCCCTCTCTCCCAAGATTTTTTTTTACCAAATCAATCTCCTTTCCTGCATATATGAACAAAAAGCCATAACTGTTTTTCTTGATCTTCTCTGCAACTGGGGCTATTCTGACTCTTGCTCTAATGTCCTCATGTATTTCTTTACCCCACAGTGTGCACTCTACTACCTACTTCAGGAACTTCATATTCATCGTCTCAAGCTTCGTCAGCTGCTCTGCCTTTACTGCTCAGATTTCTGTGCCACAGAGAAACACGACACCAGTGGCAGCTCCAGGGTCTTTTTTTTTGCCAGGACACAGTAATGACACAGTAGATAACTAGTGGGGCATGAAGGACATGTTGGGGGGGGGGGGTTAACACCATTTTACTAAGTACAGGATACATGATACATTAAAAGCAAATGACTATTCCTCTATAAAAAAAAAAAAAACACTGAATGCTACAATCATACAAATCCTGGCAATGTTCGCAACACAGGAAAAATTAGTAATTGGCCATGTTCATAGACAATAAGTTTGGATGAAGTGTTGGTCTGCTACAGTGTAACAAGTCAGGGGTTTAGCTACCAATACAAAATAGGGGGAAAATTACATGCACAAGACATGTCTGGCTCAACTGAAAGAGAAAAATACAATTAATCCAAATTCAAAAACAAAAGTTGAACTTTTGTTCTGTGCTGCATTTTAAGGAATTTTTTTAAAAACATACAGTGCATCTTGCCACTATTCAAGATACAAATAACAATTCACAATGCACACACTGGTTAAGAGCATTGCAAAGTAGTTTGAGTGTCTGTTGACAGTTCTTTGAATTAGAAGCAACAGTGGTCAGTTAACCTCTCAAGGATTATAATGATAGTTTTTACACCTCAGGAAGAATGTGGGAGATTGTCTGTCAGCACTTAGACTAAAAAGTGGAAGTCAAAAACATGTAGTTTAAATAGTTTTTTTTTTAGCACTTACAATTAGTGTTAGATGTAAAAGCAGCTCTGGGAACACAAGTCAGAGTAATTCAAGCAAAAAAACTAAAAATAGGTACCAGAAGCTGGACAAGATGCACACAAACTATTCTATTTACTTGCCAGTTAAAAATTGACTTCCTTATATCTAGCAGGACTTGTATAAAGGGGGCTTTAAGTGGATTCTGTGAAAGAAAGCTTCCAGGATCACTCTACAGTGGCAAGTACATTGAGATGTAACAGCCATAATAACATAATGATTCTGATGCATTAGAGTACAAAGATAAAACTGAAATGAGATGTGGCATATTTTTTGTTGACCATGTTAGTCTCACTAGGCCAATGGCCTCTTTTCAGTGGACAGCCGAGGTGGCATTCATATTACAGAAAATTTGGCCAGGACATTGGGGAACTTCTCTTTTTGATAAATGCCATGGGAGCTTTACACCCACCTGAGCTATCACAAATGGAGGGTTCCATCTGCCTGTGTTGAACACCTCATCTGAGGGACAGTGCACTCAGGAGTGCTGCACTGCAACACAGTGTCAGTATTGCAAAATTAGTCTAAGGCCCTGAAGTGTAAATAGAACCCACAGCCTTCTGCATCAAAGGAGTGGGAGTGTGCTACCTCTTAAGCCACTGAAACTGCAAGTAGACATGTTAGCTTTCCAGTCCCCTCCAAGGAAAATAGCAATGGAAGACAAAAACTGTACCAAGCAAATACAACACAAAATTGAGCAGAAAAAGGGAAATCGTCTAGGCCTAAAATGGATCGCAAGGGCAGCTAGCTTAGTACTTACCTATGAACTTATAAAGGGGCGGTTTTCACATAATGATGAAGGTTTTCACCTTATAAACACAAGGTACATTATTTGATTCTAACCTTGGGTTACTGACTAGGCTTAAAATGTCCTTTCAGGGCAGTTAGCCATGTATTCACGTATGAACCACCTACTGCTGGTTTGATGAAAAACTACAAATAGGAACAATTTAAATCTGAATGCTTTGGTGTAGCAGCATACTTATTTGGTCAAGAATTCTCGACAAATTCAAAAATAATTGGGTAGAGGTAAAATTGGAAACAATTTTTAACTATTATTCTAATTCACTTAAAAAGTTAACAGCACAAGTTTTGCTTCAATATGCATTTTTGAATAAATATAAAACTTCAATGACCAAATGTAATTATGAGTAACAGAAAATCAGAAATTTTATGAAGGACAGAACAAACATTCAAAGCAAAATCAGTGACACACTGCAAAACTAGGAAGAGCTGAAATGCATGGATACACTTGAATGGGAATATAATTCATTTCAAAATTTATTTTTGGATTATGAGAATTTTAATGCTGTAGATATGCTTTTCTGAATGTTATTATAAATGTCTGTGAAGAAAGTCTCAGCAGAAAACTAAGAATCTATAGTTTTAATGAGGAAGATAATTAAAAATACACAACTGTAAATTCTTAAACTGAGGCTTCTTCTTTTTCACAGTTTAGAATGGTTTGATATTACCATAACATTCACAGAACCAACAAAATAAAAAAACTGTAGCCACAGTCAATTTTCCATCTTCAAAATATCGACAATATACTACCTCTCATAAGGTGGAACAAATGGGAAAAATTTGGAACATTTAGCGACAACTGAGGAAGGGGAGCACACAGCATGATTAAAATGTTATTTTATATTTGTTTTACCACATACCCAGTTCTTCAAACATCAGAGACTTTCAGGTGAAGCAAACAACTCAGGTTGCAAAAGTCCAAAGCTCAAGATAAGAAAAAATAATCAATCCAGTCATCAAACAAAAAAGGTAAGAGAAGGCTTACAACATCAGGTATGCCTTACCATAACACCAACAAGCAAATGAATTACAGAAACTACAGCCACAGTCAACCTTTAACCTTATAAACATGGAATATTACACTATCATGCACAATGTGGCACAGATGGGAAAAATGTTGCACTTTTACTAACAAGTAGGAAGAAAGCTCATGCCACAGTTAAACTCTGGACTTTGAAGTTATGTACTCACTATATCTAGGCATCTGTGTTATCCATTTTCATTCTTCCTCAACAATTGGGTATTAGGATCAGACCTCAGATCCGACTAGGCCACATACACTACATTCTCAGATCCAACTTGCGAGCTCCTCCCTGTACCCATAATGCCCCAGTCAACTAGCTGTACCTCAGATAGAGTTTGCTGCTTTACAAGCCCTAAACATATACTCAGAAAATGGAAAACACAGAGCTGGGGCTCAAACCAAAAGCACAGGGTTCAACAATATCCACCAAATTACTCCAGAAGATGAAAGGAAGGGGAGAAGAGGGAGGGTAGTTGAAGGATGAAAATGGACAGCACAGATGTCTAGCTATAGTGAGTACATAACTTTAATATTGGATGTTGTTCTTTCCATTTGTTCCTCAATGATTGTGACGCAGTCTCCTGCTACAGGAATCTTGGGTGGCCCTCATGGAAGGATATTCCGGAATACTGCAGAACCAAAGGCAGCTCTGCTTCTGGATATAAAATCTAGTTTGAAAAGAGTATAAAGATAAAAGGGTTAGACCAGGTAGCTGCTGGATAAATGTCATTAATTGAAGTTCTAAACCAAAAGGCAGAAGAGGTAGCCATGGATCTAGCAGAATGTGCTTTAGGAAGCTTTGAGACGGTGGGACGTCACAGAGTGTAAACAAAGGAAATGCAATCAGAAATCCATTTGGCCAGGGTAGTTTTACAAACTGAGGATCCCAATCTGTTCAGTGAGAAGGAGACAAAAAGTTGTTCTGGCTTCCTGAACTCCTTTGTTCTGTGGAGATAAAAACATAGCTGCCTATGACCATCTAAAAGGTGTAGCACAATCTCATTTGATAGCAATATTGTGAAAGAAAACAGGCAAATGAATGGCTTGTTTAATATTTGTTTTGGGTGACACCTTAGGCAAAAAGGATGGATTTGTTCATAAGGTGACCCTGTCTTTGTGAAAAATAATGTAAGGAGATTTGGAAGATAGAGCCTGGAGTTCAGAAACTCATCTTGCAGATGCAATTACCACCAAAAAGGGTGTTTTCCAAAACAAAAAAATTAAATCAGATTTAGCTGCTGTTTCAAAGAGCTGTAGAGTTGATCCTTGCTGTTAAAATCTAAGGAAGTGATGCGTCATTCACTGGAGGTCTGAGTAAGAAGGTGCTATTTAGAAAATTGAATGACAAAGCATTTTCACCAGAGTGAAAATTAGATATAGTTGTTAATTGTACTTTGATAGTGGAAAAAATAGCACCTTCTTGATAAATTGTTGTCAGAAATTATACAATCACAGAAATAGGAGCAGTAAAAGGCTCATGTTCCCTCTGAAGAGCACAAATTGAGAATCTCTTCCACTTACTTTTGTACATTTTTCTTGTATAAGCTTCCTGGGAGGATATAAGCATCTGTTGGACTGGTGAGGAAAGCCTGAACTGTTTAGCAGTCAATGGAATTGGAGAAACTATGTGGTCAGTCTGATGCCTGGAATATCGGGATGCTCCATCCTGGAGGGATGAGACAGAAGATCTAGACAGGAGTCCAATATCCATGGAGGATATCAAAAATGAGGCCAAAGGAAGGGGAACCACACTTGAAAAGGGCAAAAGGGAACAATGAGGATAACTCTGCTCTTCAACTGGAGTGCTTTCTGTAAGAACTTCAGAATCAGAAGTAACAGAGGCTAATCATAAAGGAGACGGGAAGGCCAAACATGGACTAGAGCATCTCTTGGTGACTCCATCTGAGGGGATGTTGGCAAAGAACCTGCTACACATGCTGTTGAAGGGACAGGCAAAAAGATTGTAGCAAGGTTGGCCCCAGCGATGGAAAATCCTCTCCGCCACTGTTTGATTGAGAGAGACCACTCGTGAGGCATCAAAAGTGACCTGCTAAGTCTGTCTGCTAAAACACTGGACTTCCCCGGTATCAGCATTGTTATTAGAACCCGGCTGGAAGAGTTCACCCACTGCCACACTCTGTCTCTTGACAGAGGGGAGTAAGAACAGGATCCCTCTGTTTGTTGATAGACAATACCACAGTCCTGCTATTAGCTTGTATTGCAATGGTCTCCAGAGGAAGAATGTCTTGAACTGCCTGAAGCATTAGAAGAACTGCTCTCATCTCTAGAACTCTGACATGCGAATTGGTCTCTTCGGGAGTCGACGTGTCTTGGAATATACTTCCCAAGAAATGCTCCACCCTACCCCAGTTGAGAGACATCCATGGTCACTGACTTCCGGGGGGGATAGAATAAAAGGAAGGCATCCCAAAACATCATCCAACTGAATCCATGAACAAAGATGATCCTTGCAAACTCAAGGGCATATAAAAGCAAGCCACTGGGACTAAGGTTATGGCTGCTGCCATAGACCCTAGAACTTGAAGGGCAAGTCTAGCTGGGGGGGGGTGTGAACAAGGATTCACTGCACCTGAAACCCGATTAACTCTACATGATGTGACAGAAGACAGGCTATCTGACTTAGTATTTACACAAACTCCACTCCACACACCTTCAGATAGAAACAACTCTGATCCAAAACAATACCAAAACAGCAAAATCTTCAGAAGTCAGGAATCGAAAAACAGGAACCAAAGTCAAATCCAAAAGCAAATTCTTTATTCTCATACCAATAACAGCAAAATCTTCAGAAGTCAGGAATCGAAAAACAGGAACCAAAGTCAAATCCAAAAGCAAATTCTTTATTCTCATACCAAAACAGCAAAATCTTCAGAAGTCAGGAATCGAAAAACAGGAACCAAAGTCAAATCCAAAAGCTTTTGGATTTGACTTTGGTTCCTGTTTTTCGATTCCTGACTTCTGAAGATTTTGCTGTTTTGGTATTGTTTTGGATCAGAGTTGTTTCTATCTGACTTAGTATGTTCAACTGGGCATCTATTAACTCCAGGTTCTGAACAGGTTGTAGTTGAGATTTGCAGGTACTGACATAGTTGGAGAAAATAGTGTCTGGACTGCTCTAGTTGATGCTTAGTTGGGGCAGTGAGGAGTCGGTCGTCTAGACATGGAAAAATCCAAAGGGCATGGCTCTGAACTGATAATGATTGCCCCCAAGCCAAAAGCACAGAAATCTTTCAGGATCATCTTATAGGTTCATAGGTGTTTACTAGGTTAATAGCCACAAGGGCCTTTTTAAGCCTACCCATGCATCCCAAATCTCTAACAAGTTCTGATACCCTTGACAAGTGTAAGCAGGGGCTTGGGAGATGAAACATTTACAAGCATGGGCCTGGGAGATTAACTATTTACAGGGTGCCTGTGTCCATTAGAGGCATAGGTGCCACACCAGGGATGAATTTCCTGTTCCCCATCCAACTGTCCAAGTTGCACTTGAATTGGGTCAGGGAGGAATTCTGCTTTACATGGATGGGGAGCCTGTTCCAGAGACAGCATAGTCTCTGGAATACATACTTGTCTCTCCAGTAGGTCCAGTATTTATATCACAGGCAAGGTTTAAGTCTTTAGATCGGGTAATTCTGGTTCTTTTTGTTCGGTGGATATAAAGAAGGTCCATCAGAGTGGGGTCTAATAATGCCCTGGTATGCTAGGCATAGATCTCCCCTCAAAAGCCTGTAGGAGACAGAATAAAGGGATAGGGCCTTGAGGCGGTCTGCATAGAACATTTTACTTACGCCCTATATTCTTTTAGTGAGGAACCTCTGTGGGTGTTCCAACTGTTGGACATGCCTGGTTAAGCACATAATAAAGAGGGCACTGTACTCAATGATAGGTCTGATGAATGAAGAGTACAGTGGAAAAATGACTTCCTTGGACTTGGATTCATACCTTTGTTTATAAGTTGTGCAACATAGAATGATTTCCTCATTACTGTAGACACGTGATGGTCAAAGGCTAGATTACTATTTGTGTGTGTCCCTAAGCCCCTGACTAATGGGTTAATTCTAAGGGGTGTGTTGTCAATATAATAGCTACCAGGGGTGAATGATTTCCGGAAGGATACTATTATGCATTTCTTGGCATGTAGTTTTAGTCCATGGCTCTGACACAAGTTGTTTGTCTGTCAGCCCTTCCTGGAGAACATTTGTGTCAGTGTGGGATTCAATGACAGCTCCTAATTTGCAATCATCTGCAAATTTAATCAGCCAGAGGCCACTGGCATTGGCCTTGATGTCTGAAAAGTAAACGCAAAAAAGGAGAGGTCCAAGGACCAATCCTTGAGGGACTCTTATGTAGAGGTGGACTCCCCAATTCTAACTTCCTGGCTCCAGTATGTGAGCCAGATGACTATCCACCGGGTGACAAATGGGTTTATACCTAACCTCTTGAGTTTTTCAACAATGCCTCAGTAGGGTATGGTATCAAATGCCTTGGCCAAGTCAAGATAGGCATTGTGAACCATTCTGCCCTCATCTATTTCTTTGGTGGCCTTCTCAAAGAAGTCTGTCAGGTTGAGTAGGCATTACCTGCCCTTGTCGAAACCAAACTGGGTTGGGTCCAGTGTCTGCAGGTTTAGTATATTCACTATTGATCATTTCCATGATAATTCTTTCCATGACTTCCCATGAAGGACTAGTGAGACTTATGGGTCTATAGTTTCCAGGGTCTGTAGATGGCCCATCTTTGTGCAGAGGGATGACTGTTGCTGTTCTTCATTCATGAGGCACGAAGCCTGTTTGCAGGCTACAGTTAAACAGCAATTCCATAGGGCCTGACAGGCCATGTTTCATGCTGTTTAGAAGGCATCCTGGGATATTGTCTAGGCCCATTGATGCAGTGTTCTTGGCCTTTGACAGAGCATTAAGGATCTGTTCCCTAGTGATAGCAGGGGAGTTATATTGGTGGTATTTCCTGATGGAAGGTTGAGTGGGAGAGAGGAGTAAAGCTGGAGCTGAATTTATTGGCCAGTAGGTTTGTTGCATCTTCTTGCTCAGTACAGGTGACGCCATTTACAATGAGCTCTGTACACAACTGTGTACTGCTTTTGAGGTTGCGGACATAGCTAAAGAAAGCATTGTGGTTGCCCTTGGCCTTGGAGGTCAAATTTACCTCAAATTTGGCTTTGGTAGACTATTTCCCCTCTGTGATGTTTGTTTAGTTTGATGAGAGTGTTTTTAGCCTGCTGGGTGCTGCACCTTCTAATTTTGCCATGATTTTCTTCATTCTGTTATACAGCCTATTGACTTTGTAATTTCACCAGGGTGGCTTGTTTGAGTTAGTTCTGTACTTCTTCCTGGTGGGTACAGCTGCCTCTATGCAGCTATTAACAAGCTTGTACAGGGTTTCTCTGAACAGTTCTGTCTAGGCAGCAGTGTTCTCTGGGTTTAGGAGGGCTTGAAATTATGCCACGTTATTACTTAATAGTAGAAAGTAAGCCTTAGGGTAGTTCCTGAATATTCCAGGTTTAGCTGGGGGTCTAGGTTTTATTTTTACTTCAAAAGGAGACCATTTTGTGCTCTGACATTGCCAAGAAAAACATTATAGTAGGGGGTGTGCAGCACTCTCCCATATTAGAGGACCAGATCCAGTATGTTTGCATTTCTGGTTGGTGTATTGACAATCTGGTCTAGGGTGTTTGTGTTTACAAAATCCAGGAGTCGCTGTGCCTGTACGTTTGGTGTTGTAAAGGATTCCCATTTAATTGTGGGGTAATTAAAGTCACCCATGAATATGGTATTGGGTTGGATGGCAAGTGTTTCCAATAAGTTTAAATACATGGTATGGGTTTCCTGGTTCACAGAGGGGGACCTATAGCTTGCAAGAAAGTGGTACTAGATTTTGCCTAAAGTGATTTGAACACGGAGCAGCTCCAGTGCATTGTCCTTGTTTGACCAGCCTTGAGGTACATTTATTTTTGATGCAAATTGAGCCACCTCCACCTTTAATCCCTGTCTGTGTAGTAGCTGGTCTCAATGTGTGGAAGGCATTATAACCTTGCAATGCTGGTGTGCTATCCACGGCTTTAAACCATGTCTCAGTGACCACACAGATGTCGGCATTCTCTAGGGTGAAGAGAGCTTCTAGGAAGTGGAGATTTTTTGTTTAAATTCTTAGTACTGAGTAGTAACCCCTTTATATTTTCTTGGTTTTGATTTGCTATGCCACAAGTTCTTTCAGTTTGGCATTCACTAAAAATGGCACTATGGAGGAAGACAATGTTTTGGCTAATATTCATTTTGATGTGATAGTACAATTCTTGAAGATCGACTGAGCACAGCCAATCTTCCTCGGGTAAAAACGGCAGAATGGACTGAACCATGACCATTCAGAACTTTGACTTTTTCACAAACTGATTGTTTGCTTAGATCCAAAACTGTTCAGGTACCTGGTCTTCTTTGGCACTAAAAAGAACCTTAAGTAGGTTGCAAAATCTTTCTGGTCTTGTGGGACCACCTGGAAGACTTTTGTCTAGCAGTTTTTGTATTTCCTGAGCTGTGGTTT
The DNA here is from genome assembly GCF_019279795.1 of Protopterus annectens. Classification (NCBI taxonomy): domain Eukaryota; kingdom Metazoa; phylum Chordata; order Ceratodontiformes; family Protopteridae; genus Protopterus; species Protopterus annectens. Next base: position 442,783,088 of record NC_056728.1, on the reverse strand, counting down.
CTCGCTGACTGGGTGGTACATTAGGAAGCTTTCTTGTTTTGGTTGGGGGAATCTGGGAAAATGGTATGAAATAACCTCTGGATATGATTTTTAACATCCAAGAATCTTTTGTTATTGAAACCCAGGCATCTGGGTGCAAAGACAAGCACTACCCCAACTGCCTCCACAGGTGAGCAGTCAGGCAATCCTTCAGGAGCGCTGGAAGAATTTATCTGAAAAGGAATCCCAGAAACCCTGGTTTTGTGGGTGTCCTCAGACACGAGGATGGTGTCTTCATTTGAACTCCCTCCTCTGCCTCTGGAGGAGTTATCCCTATGTGAATCCTGGAAAGGACCCTAGGACTTACAGAACCACATTTTCTTGTCTCCTCTTTGATTCCTGGAAAAAGATAACTGAGGAACAGAAAAGGGTATCTAACCACTATACGTCATGGCAAGCTACTGAAGAACTAAAATTTGCACACCCTGTACTAGATAGAACCTCGTACCATCTGCACTCTGCAACTACACTTAACACCTGCTGCCACAGGAGTAGTGACAGCAGACAGAGTCTTTTATCCTCTTCACTCTGGGAAAGCGTTTTCTTTAAAGTAGGACCTATCAAGAATGTTCCACCAAAAGAAGCATTGATGAAAGAAGACATAAAAGGCTCTATAAAGCCATACAGATGCATTCAGGCATGTCTCCTAACGGCTATGCCTGAACCAGCTGCCTGTAAGGTACCCTCTGAAGCATGGGATATTCATCTCATGGATGCACTGGAGATGGATAATACAGTGGCCAGCTGTGAAGAGGACCTCTTGTATTCCTCTACAGATGTGGGCTCAGAGAGGGATTTGGAAAGTTCCTAACTCAAGTCCTGCTGTAGTCTTGTGAAGTGCATTAAGTAATTCAGGGACCTCAAGGCAAAGGTCACTGAAGCAAAAATGCACTTTGCAAATTGGTCTGTTGCCCTGGATTCTCTGTTAGGGGTACGAACTGAGGAGCTCTGCTCTGCTAGCTCCTTCTTAGTGGTGGCATCAACAGGGACTCCTTTTCTCCAATATAATATGTCCTTCGGCTGTGCCAAAAATTTATCTAAGCAATGGGGGATGGGTTCTACAGTATTTGGTTCCTTCCGTGCCTGGCAAGAGATTAAATCAATAAGCTCATCTGCTGGGGGAATCACCTAAGGCATAGATGGGCTGGACCCAAAAGCTTCCAGAAAAACTGACTCCTCTGGGGAGGGAGCATCTCAGCATTATCCACTTTTTTGCTTAAGAATCTGTAGGATGTCTCCAAAGGAGACATCATCCAGTGGAAAACTGGGGTGCCCTTCCCCTTCATCAAAGTCAGTATCTTCAGTGAGAGATTCCATAGGGGAATCTATGTGTCTCCTTTTGCATGATGTCTTTCACGGAACCTCTTCAGTGGGATGGTCTGGAGAGGTATCACAGGAAAGGAGGAGTTCCTTGATGGGAACTGTCTGGATGCTAGATGGTACCAGCTGTCCCTGTGGAGTAAGACTGAGAGGATCAGAGCTTGAAGCCAATGGAGGATCCAACGACGGGAGAGTAGTCACATCTTTCAAGTTGAGAGAAAACTCTCTCCACTACCTCAAAGGCAGAAGGACCAGGAGAAGCCATAGCTGGCCGCACTGGAGCCACAATCTCTGAAGCTATCAAGCCTCATCCCTGTCCGGATTCCTGTCTCAAGGAGGGAGTTGGACCTGAGCAGTCCAACTCTGAAGCTCCAAGGGCAAGGATGGCTCCAACAACAACAGAGTGGAATAAACAAACAACTATTGTGACCGGGAAATAAACGCTTCTATAGCAAAGGCTGATGAATAAAATTAAAGCGAAAATGCAAAGGAGCAGACCAGGACTGTACTACAATAACCACATAGGGTAGAATTCTAATAAGAACAATATCAGTTCTGAACTATTCACATAAAGTCCAAAAATCAGGGGATCCACTCATGAAGCTCAGAAAAGTCCAAATAGTTTATTTCATAGTACAAAATGAGGTAAGAGCTTTCACCCGTTAGGGCTTCTTCAGACTAAAAAGCAGAATCAATTTATATACAAACTAGCAGTAGTAATCATGATACCACATCCTGCTATAAAACAAATAAATCTAAACACCTGATATTAACGCTACATATATTATATCATAGAAAAAGGGACATATGTTATAAAATATGATAAATTAAGAAACATTAAAAGATATTAAGAAATATATTAAAAAATATATATGCATGTTAAGGATATAATTATATATTGATGTCATATACAAAAACAATTATTATATGCATGATATCAAAATAAACCTTGTAAGATTGTATGACAAGGTACAGAAGCAAGTGAGTTAAAAATAATAAAAAATACATACCGTATATGTAAAGAGACAATGTGTGCAAAGAGACAATATATGCAGATAGCTAACATGGAACTTGCTTCTCTACCTTGTCATACAATCTTACAAGGTTTATTTTGATATCATGCATATAATAATTGCTTTTGTATATGACATCAATATATAATTATATCCTTAACACACATATATATATTTTTTATACATTTCTTAATATCTTTTAATGTATCTTAATTTACCATATTTTATAACATATGTCCCTTTTTCTATGATATAATATATGTGGTGTTAATATCAGATGTTTAGATTTATTCGTTTTATAGCAGGATATGATGTCATGATTACTACTGTTAATTTGTATATAAATTGATTCTTGCGAATTAAATGCTTTTTGGTCTGAAGAAGCCCTAATGGATGAAAGCGCTTACCTCATTTTTTTACTATGAAATAAACTATTTGGACTTTTCAGAGCTTCGTCAGTGGATCTCCTGATTTTTGGACTTTATGTGAATAGTTCAGAACTGATATTGTTCTTATTGAACATCTAGCCTATGTGAGTACTGCAGTACAGTCCTGGTCTGCTCCTTTGCATTTTCGTTTTAATTTTGAACAACAGAGTGGAATTTAACCCCCCTGGATCCTGCGCTGCTGCTTCAGCTCCAAGTCTTGTCTTTGCCCAATGGAATCGAATGGAAGCCACTGCAGTCAAAGATCTAGTAGTCTTCAGATCTGATGCTGACAATCTCGGGTCTCTCGGATCCGAGGACTCCAAAACCCTGGGACACATAAAAGGAGTGATTACTACATGAGAAGTGGAAGGGAGGCTCATGAATTCAGTAGGAGACTGAGCTGCGATAACCCCAATCTGAATCTTACCTCTGAGGAACTCCATGATCCTATCCACATCGACTTCCAAAAGATATCTGGATGAGCTAATGGAAGAAGTGGTAGATTGGGGCATAGACTCTCTACTCAGGGTCCCCTGGAGAAAAGGGGAATGCAGCAGAGGAGAAACAGGTTCTATGGTGAACACGGGTGAGTGGGTTTGAGGAGATTTAGCTTGAAAGCAGTCAGATCTAAAGGTGTACGATCCAAGTGCTTCCTCTTAGGATCTGAAGAAATTTGATCCCAAGTTTTATGAATCTCCTGCAGAGGCTCCGATGAAGGAGAGGTAACAGCTTTTGTACAGCGGGTGGGAGACTGTTTATGGGAGTCCTTCACCTCCAAAGAAGATTTTGTAGGTTTACAGGGGGTTTGAGCCCCTGCAGAAGAAGAAAGCAGCAACAACCCTTTAAGCACCAGCTTATTTCTTCTCTCACTACGTGCCCTGGAATTAAAAGTGGCACAAATGCAGCAGTCAGTGTTAAGGTGTGACACTAGGGCAGTAGACACACTCTCTGTGGGCAATGGAGTTAGGGATCTTATGCCCATGGGAAGTGTACTTTTTAAAGCCTGTCGGTTTAGTGGACATTTCTGAAGAAGAAAATAAGAAAAGCTGAGGCAGAGATTAAAGGTAGAAGGTGGAAGTGCAAAGAAATTTTTTTTTAAACTAACTACCAGCAATTGTAGAACAGAATACCCTCTAGAGGGTAGAAAAAACTGTAAGAGATACGGGCAAATACCAACAATGGTACTGAAAATGCTATGAAAAGTTAGAACAAGAGATAGGGGAAAACAGGGGGAAAAAAGTTTACCCGAAAAAAAAAAAAGAGAAAAAAATCAGGAGAGGGAGGCAGTATATTTAAATCCTGATGGGACAGATTAAAGGTAAAAAAAATGCTTACAATAAGTAGAAAAACAACCAAAAGAGCTCTCAGAGTAGGATCCACATCTGCAGCGTTATGGTGGCAAAAGAAATCTGAGGTACAGCTAGTTGACTGAGGCATTATGGGTAGAGGGAGGAGCTCATGAGTTGGATCCAAGGGTTTAGTGTATGCAGCAGAGTCAGATCCAAGGAAGGATTTAATACCCAATCGTACCTCTTACAGCAAGGACAAAGCCATGAACAAAAGTGGGACAATTTTTAAATATTGCTCTTATAAAAAGTTAGAAGGTTGACAGAATAACAAGTTTTGCATTAGCATGAATTTTTCTGATGGGTATGAAGTCTGAAACTTAAATGTCTGTCACTATTTTCTAACTTCAGTCTTTTATGATTTACCACTAACTTGCCAGAAAACTACAATTTTATGAAAACTGGACCAAAAATATGAGCAAAAATCCGGACAGCCTGAGGAAATTTGTACAGCTGACAGGTATGTAAATGTTGAGGAGCGAATGAAAAGGATAACATCAGATACTTAAAATAAGTCTTTGATACCCCACCCACCCATCATTATCTCTTTGCTTGCCAGAAGAGTCACTTGGTTAAAGAATAACATTTTCCTTTTACACTATTTATAAGAGAAAAAAGTTATACATCAGTTGTAATATATTGTTTTTACCACACATGCAGTTCTTCAAACATTACAGACTTCAGTGTAAATTGAAAAAATCCAGGATGACTCTCTCCACATACACCCACAAATAAGGAAATTCTTCTCATATTTTCTCTTAGCATCTCTAGTTACAAATTCTCAATGACAACTTTAGCCTTTCTCCTTATCTCAGTTATTACTTCATTCTACCCACCACCTTGCTAACACTTTGTTCTTTGACCTGCTCATGAACAGATAAACACAAACTCATCAATTGTAGACACTTGTATAACTGTATACCTCGGTTATTTTCTTGCAATCAAGTGAATGAATAAATTCATAAATAATGGCCCAGCAATATATCTCATTCAGCTTGCTCATGTCAGAACCAATAGTCCAAAGATCCAAACAGGCAACAAAAGTAACGGGTATAAATCTTCTGACCTCTCTGCCTTCTCAACTTCTTAACTCAAGAACCAGAAACATGGAATAAAATTAGGAATAACTTTTAATTATTTCTCTTACACATTCAGAAGGTTGACAGAGTAACAAGCTTTGCAATATCAATCATTTTTTTGAAAGATACAAAATCTGAAACTCCATTATTTAGCGATCACAATCTGCAACAATTTGCCAGAAAGCCTAAAATTTTACAAATAGAACAACATTTTCAATTTATTTGCTTAAGAATTCTGGGCAAAGATACACTAAATTGATGGGGGAGGGGGCAAAGGCCCCACAGGAGACAAAATTTAAATGCTATTTTTTATCTGTTTGTTAACCAGGTAAACCCACTGGAGAAAATGTCCCCTTTCACGGGTAAACCTCCTCCTTGAAGGCAAACTAGCCGAGACGTCAGAGAACAAATAAATTTCATTTTATTGGGTCACTGGTTTGTGGTTTTATTTTGTAAACCTGGAGTACTGCTTGAGAGTGAAGCAAATGGAGGTGGGAAGATTCAAACCCTGTACTTTTGGCTACAGGAAACAGACCATTAACAGTTCAGCGCCTTAAGTGCCATAAATCTAATTCACTAAAAAATTAACAGAACAACAACAGGTATTGCATGGACATGCAATTTCTGAACAATGAGAACTAGGAAATTTCCTCAGTGATTTACTCAAAAAAAAGTTACTGGAGGTCTGACAATAGGTGTGGAGGATTAAGGTTCCAAGCTCTTAACTAGCAATGTACAGGGTTCGCTTCCTTCTACTGCCACATTTGACTACTCTATGATGCATAGACTTCTAGTTTAAAAAAAAAAAAAATGGAAGGGTGGTGCATTTCACAGACAAACCCCACCTCTCTGCCTGGCAATAGTGTGGTCTTACCAGCAAAATCACTTCCTGTTTCAAAACTAACACTGTTCTCTCCTAAAGCACTGCTCTCCTTTCAAAACTTGCTCATTTCAGAATGTGTACACACGAGTTCTGTACTGTGCATGTGAGAGTATGTAAGGGAGAGTGTGTTCAACATCCATATTTAAAGGAAAAGAGTGCTTCCTGGTTCCAGTGACTGGGGCACTCAAGGGAGCACACAGTTTCACTGGGGGGTTGGCTACATGCTCCTGTGTTGTCGTTGCCCACCCCACCCCCCCACTGCCACTACTGTTGGGCACAGCATTATTTTATACATGTGACTTTTCCTCCTCACCTATATTTATAATTGGATCATGGCTACTTTCATTATGTAAACAGTTTGTTTCTATAGTTTAGTATTAAATAAATCCTCCAACAGTTTATAAATTTTATTGCCTTAGGAAAGGTATTTATTATACAATAATTCATATACACAAGCTGCAGAAGAAAGTCTCATAAATTTGAAAACATTCATTGATGTGTAACTTCAAAATGGAAAAAACCAGGATCCAACCAAGAGACACACTGAGGCACAATAAGCTAGCGCTTTCATCCACTTTTAATGATGTGAACTTCTTCAGAAAAAATAATAATAACCACCTACCCATCTTTTAAATGATTCATTACAGGAAATGATGTCATAATCTGCACAATCAAATAAATTTAAAGTAATAATACTATATAAATAATTAATATATCTATAAAAATGTATATACATACATATAAATACTACATGTATAAATAAATACAATATATCGGTATGTTATTACATACCTTATATTTATCTATATTTTAAAAAACATTTTATATTAATGACTTCATTAAGCCCTGGATATATATCAGCCCCAAAAAGGAGCTGCCAAAATGCTTCCTTCTGTTCTAATGTGTTGTCAATGTCACCACCAAACATTTTTTTCTCTACATAATCTAAAACAAAAAATTCACATTTCTTAAAATCCGTGCAGGAAAGAGCATGTCTAGCTAAAGAATTGTTTTTATCTTTTTTCTTTATAGCTAGAACATGCTCATAAATTCTACGTTTTAAAACTCTTTTTGTTTTACCTATATAGTAATTTTTGCATGTGGAACAAGTAGCCATGTAGACTACATTTTCACTATGGCAATTAAAATATTTATTTGCCCAGAATGTTTGTCCCAAATGTTCTATAGTGATAAAGGACGAATTACACATGAACCTACATTGTTTACAGTCCTTACATGCAAAAGTACCTTTTTTGTTACTAACTGATCTATCTTTATAAGTTTCTGACTTCTGAGAAGTTTCTAACTTCTGTCTAATATTTGTCACCTTTTTGTATGTAAACTTTGGTAAATGACCCAAAGATATACTTAATTCCTTGTTACCTAAAATAATTCTCCAGTTCTTCTCAATAATTTCCTTTATACACCAAATTTCATTTACTATTGGCAGAGGAAATGCTATGTTGAATTCTTGATTCTTTCTTTTATTACTGTGATGTAAACATATTGGAGCTTCCACTATTATGTCGTCATATACGGCAAAAATAAAATAAATGAATAAAACACAAAAGAGCAAAGCAATGAAGGAGTGAATATAGCAAAGTCCCATCCAAAAATACACTCGCAGGAATGAAATAATCCAACACTCTCGAGTAAGAACTAAACTAATTAAATGAATTTAATATAATTATATTAAATTCGTTTAGTTCTTACTCGAGAGTGTTGGATTATTTCATTCCTGCGAGTGTATTTTTGGATGGGACTTTGCTATATTCATTCCTTCATTGCTTTGCTCTTTTGTGTTTTATTCATTTATTTTAATAAAAATTATATACATTATTATCATACTGTGGTCAAGCTGGTGATGTAAAACTGCACACACAAAAAAATGCATCAGTGACCATAGAAAATGTAATCATCATGACAAAGCCATAACATAACATAGCCTTATTTTAAAGCTCTTTTCTTTAAGGCTGGTAAGATAGAAAAATATTTATTTAACCAAGGGCTGAGCAGGCATCAAACTTTAATTGCCACATTAACTCACAATACTCGAAGCTGGTTTCCCAGTTCCCCCCTCTCTCAAAACATTTTACCTGCTCTAACGCACAAAATTTGAAGGAACACTCCTCACATAACAAGGTGTGTTTAAATAATGCATTGGTTTCTCTTTTCCTTGAAATCTCATCGAGGTGTTCATAAATTCTCTGTCAAAGTTAACTCCGTTTTGCCAATGTAAACTGCAAAACACGAGGAACAAAAGGCTAGGTATACCACTCCTTTAGAATAACAATTAAAATACCCCTTGGCCTTTAACAGCCCAGTGGGACCACCAAATACAGTTCATCCACATTGGCTACATAGGGGGATTTGGGGCACCTTCCACATTTGTGTGTGCCTGTCCTTATTCTGGAAGTTGAATCAACTTTACATCTTTCAAAAATGTTCTTAAAATTTCAATCACTTTTGACATCATGGAGGACTCCAATCCGTGTGGACAGGCTGTACGAAGGGAAGTGATACAATTTCCAGCTTCAAAGGCATCTGGAAGTGGTAGTGTCGACAGATTACCAGTTGATGAGCATGAAAATGCTTGTTTTGTTATTTCTGGAGGGCCAGGAGAGAACAGAGTGACTGGTAATGTTCCTGGTTGAAGAAATATGGTATGTGGCACTGATGTTGCGATAGGTGACGGATTTTAATGCCTGGTTGATGCATGGTGTTTCCTCTGTTACACAGGCTCCCCACACCACTAATTTTTTAGAATTCACATCCAGTGTGACGGAAGAAGTGGTTCATTTTTTTGGATACGCAAATCAGGAAAGACTTAAGTTAAATAAATATATCTCCTCTTTGTATCGTAAAAAATATTTTTCCAATTCTTATATCCACTTTAAGAGTGAACATCCTTACTCTCAGAAAAGGAACATTGTCAAGGGACAGATGGTCAGAGCGCCCCGCATGACCACACTTAAGGAAGAACTGGTATCTGAATTAGATTATATGGGTGAACTTTTTGTTAGATGTGGTTACCCTGAAGCTCTCTTTAACTCCCTGATTGACAAGATTTTACAAGAGTGGGGAGTGAGATATATACCCAGTTTGTCCCTTGAGAATGGGGGGGGGGGTCTAGTTTCTGCTTCTACAGGGCCAATGACCATACAGATGGATGGGAGGGACATTAATGTACCTCCTTGTAATGACATCTATTTTGTGATGGATTTTCACCAAGATACCTACCTCATCAAAAACATAATACAAACTTATTGGGACATTTTTGCTAGTATGCCTAATAGTCTTGATGTGTTCTCTGGGAAACTGAGATTTAGTTTAAGAAGGGGATGGAATTTTAAGAACATTTTTGAAAGTCGTAAAGTTGTTTCAACTTCCAAACTAAGGCCAGGCGGACACAAATGTGGAAGGTTTGCCCCAATCCCTCTATGTAGCCAATGTCGGTGAACTGTATTTGTTGGGTCCCGCTGGGCTGTTAAAGGCTAAGGGGTATTTTAATTGTTATTCTAAAGGGGTGGTATACCTGGCCTTTTGTTCCTTGTGTTTTGCATTTTACATTGGCAAAATAGAGAGAACTTTAAGACAGAGAATTTATGAACACCCTTATGAGATTCCAAGAAAGAGAGAAACAAATGCATTATTTAAACACACCTTGTTATGTGAGGATTATTCTTTCAAATTTAGAGCAGGTAAAATGTTTGGGGGGGGGGGGGGCTGGGAAACCAGCCTCGAGTACTGAGAGTTAATGTGGCAATTAAAGTTTGATACCTGCTCAGCCCCTGGGTTAAATGAACATTATTCTATCTTACCAACCTTAAAGAAAAGAGCTTTAAAATAAGGATATGATTTGTTATGGCTTTGTTATGATGTTTACATTTTCTCTGGTCACTGATGCACTTTTATGTGTGCATTTTTACATCACCAGCTTGACCACAGTATACTAATAATATATATAATTTTTATTGTTGCATTTTTAATCATTGCTGTATTTCTTATTGCTGCATTTACTGTTGTACCTTTGTTAAATCAATTAGGTAATGACCGATGGAGTATTGTAATGTTAAGTGGTTTGACTATTTAATTGCTAATTAACTAGTACTGGGTTATTCTGATGAAGTTCTCTTGTGGAATGAAAGCACTAAATCTGTTTGGTGTACTGGAACATTAAATAATTTGTTTTTTACCTTGGTAGTTTGTAGGTTCCTTGGACCTTGCTGGTGACCAGTATGCCTGAATGAGTGTTTTTTTCTCAGTTATTTATGTGAATGAATTAAACTGTACAGATTATTTATTCTCCTTGCAGAAACTGAAAGCAAAATGAGTCAGTAGCTTTGAGGACAGATCAAGCACCAATCACCTTCTCTTATCTCTTGTTCTACAAACCAGTGTAGACTCCTGCTGCTTTATATTAACAGATAGTGGGTAATTTGATGGTAATTATATAATAAAAAGTAGCTGATTATGCAGAAATTCCTCAAACCACTTCACTCTCCTACTTTTATTCCACTTTTCGTTTCTATTTTACCTAGCTAGAAACTCTTCGTAAAAATTAAAAACAAATCAGTAGTAGTTAGGTCATAAGGAAGAGGTCATGGAAGTGACATAATATAAAACAGGAACACACTTAGGATAATCCATAAATTCAGATTACTGTATTTCAGATAAATGGGGCAGTAGTGACCTGCAGAGTTCAGGTGCCTGGTGCTAGCAACGGCACTTCTAAACCCAGCATCAACTACACAGATGTTGCAAAACTCAATGCTGACAAAACTGGCACCAAGCAAGTCAGAGTGGTTGAGTCATACAGCATCAGGCCATTTTCTGCACAGGAAAATTGACATCAAGTATCTCATTGCCAGTGGCATAAATGCTGGTAATGAAGGTACCATCTGAGGAACAAATTGAAACAATGGTCAGGTTTGGCATAAGCATGAGTAAATGGGGCTTGGGAACTAGCATCCTAGCAAATGGTGCAGGATAAAAAAACAGCTAAGTAGCCAAAGGGAAAGGAGACCCCAGTCCTGGTAACAATGTCAACTTATTTTCTAGCTCCAAACATTCCCAGTGTCCCAGAACTGTGGGAATCATGCACAGTACAGATGACCTCTGGCTGTGCTTTCACAATGACCTTAATCAGTTTTTCAGCCTATTACCGGACAAGAAGGGGAAGGTAGAAAACTGGAGATGCACCTAGTCTGGAAGGGGTAATGATAACCTGGGGGTAGATTTAGAAAATAAAGTGGACTCCACAATAAGAACGAATGGAAACTCTTAGTTTCCTTTGTAAGAGCCAAAGTCTCTAAGTATATAGATATATATATAGATATATAAAAATGGGTCCCCTTTACATGATCGACTTTTCACAAAGTCGAAATTCATATGGCCGAGACCATATGATCGACTTTTGAAAAGCCAACCATGGGGAACTGCTATCTCCGTACAGTGTGGAATGGGAAAATTTCCCTCTTCCGCACTGTAGTGCGATGTCGGAGTTGGTATATTTAAGTTACGGTGGATGTGTGTGGGGGGGGGGCAGAGGGGGGCTGCTAACAGCTTTTAGGTTGTTTGTCGTGTTTTTTGTGTTTACTTTATATGGTTGCCTTTCCGAAAGTCGATCACATGGTCTCGGCCATATGAAAGTCGACTTTGTGAAAAGTCGACCTTGTAAAGTAGACCCATATATATATATATATATATATATATATATATATATATATATATATATATATATATATAGATATATACATACATACATACACACACGTGTGTATATATATATATATATATATATATATATATATATATATATATATATACACATACATACACATACACACACACACACACTACACATACACAGACGACATACATGGAAATATATATGGGATACAGACATTGCCTTACTTCAATGAAATGACATTTACAAAAAGGATGGAACAGCTGATCAAAAATCAGACAGTCAAAATGTATCTGCTTTCCCTTAGTGAGACTGCAGTATAGTCATCAGTAGGAGAATTGCCCTTTCCCCTCTGTAGTGAGATTTCGGAGTTAGTGTATATGTATGTATGTATGTATGTATGCATGCATGTATGCATGTATGCATAAGCTCCAAAACAAAGTTTATAAACCAAGAAGAAAAATACGTTACTGCAGAGGCTCCAACTCGTGGTTCCAGCAGGAAATCTCAAAAAAAAACACTCAAAAGCTGTTGAAAAGTTTGGTTTTAGCACTTTCGTTTTAATAAATGCAAAAATTCTTCAGATAAAAGAGCAAGAGTCCAAACACACTTGAAATGGAGCTTATATGACATCCTAGGTCACATAAGAACCACACCCTCTTTCCTTCATGAAATTTAAAGCTATACATATCTATTAAAAGTCTTCATTCCACAGCTTAAATTACTGCGGTGGTGGTGCTGCGGTAGCGTTGTCGCCTCACAGTAAGACGCTGTCCGGTTCGATTCTCAGCTAGAGCGTCTTCTGCGTGGAGACATGCATGAATGGGCGTACCTTCGTTGAAGGTTGTGTGTCAGGGCTGGCAACTCGGCACGTAAAAATCTACTGCCAATCATTAGCGGACCGGAGTTCCGCTGTGGCGACCCCTAACCGTGAAAAGCCGAAAAGACACATACTCCACAGCTTAAATTACATAGTGTTCCATGGTTATTAATTGTTGCTGAAAGATGTCACCTAAACTTAGTTTAACATAACAAATCAGAAACAAATCATGAAAGGCATAAGAAATGTAAAAAGCATAAAAAAAACATAAAACATAAAAAACTTGCTCCCAAGTTTTGTATTACACAACAAAATGATTCAAAGAAATATCCAAAAAATATCTATATAGAGAACAAAATATAGTAATAAGGAACTATAAGAAGAGAACTGAAGAATGAGAAATAACCAACATTTTATATTTTATCTTTTTAAAGCATTAAGTTTAAGTAAACAACCAGTGGAGGTGTGATCATTAAGTCCAGGCCATACAATCTGTTCAAACATAACTAGGTAGCATGTGTAAAAATGTCATCCAAGGAGTAAACATAGATCACCCCAGCAGTAAATATAGAAGAAAGCTAATGGTATAGAAATATATCTGGCAGAATGTGCTTCAGGGGAACTTAAAAGTTTTTTCACACATCTGTTAGAATAAAAGCAATGCAGTTAAAAAAAACACTCTGACAAGAACAATTATCAACATCTTTGCTTCACTATTCTTTGATCATCTTCTCCTTTCGGATGCTCCCGTTAGGAGTCACCACAGCAGATCACTGGTCCACAGAATGAGTGGCAGTGGAGTTTTACGGTGTCAAGTTGCCAGCTCGGCACCCAACCTTCCTCAGAAGTCGCACACACTGAAACCTAGGGCCAATTTAGAAGAACCAAAGAACTGATGGCCCGTATATAACTATGCAACGAATACAATACTTTCCCTGGTTAGTGAACTGTGAAAAAAAGCAGACAACCTGATTTATAATAGTCTCAGTAGCTACTTTAGACATTAAGTAGTACACTTTGAAACTCCTGATTTACAAAAACTTAGGTAAGCAAATGTCAGCTACTTTAGACATTAAGTAGTACACTTTGAAACTCCTGATTTACAAAAACTTAGGTAAGCAAATGTCAGTGTTAAGGTGTGTAATGCTATATACCCAGTTGTGGTAAATCCCATCTAATAGTATCTCTTCTGTGGCAAGAATTTTAGCTCTGTTTAAGAAGTTGTCTCAAAGGAAGGCAAAATAAGCTTTCCCAGAACAAATCACAAACCCACAGGTAAAAGGAGTTAATAACCAGAGAATGAAGAGAATGCCAGAGAGAAAAAGCTCAGAAATTTTAAGAATAGCTAAAGGTTTAGAGTCTTGAATTATACAAAAGTCAGCAAAATTAGATAGTCAAACTGCAACAGAATTTGATGACCTTATTAAAAATAACATTTTGTTGAATGCACTGGATGTTAAGTATATCTAAAAAAACAATTAATCGTCTTCCATTAATTGCTGTTCAAACACTAGTAAGTTACAGGAATTATGTACACTGGAAAATAAAAAGCTTGGAACTCTGCAGATTCACTGTAACTACAGTACTGCTTTTCTGACTATAACCAAGTTTGTAAGATCATGGAATGATGACAAGGAGTCAGATGCAATAGTAAGAAAGTACAGTTGTGTACACTTACCATAAATGTAGATGTTCGAGTGTATTCACAGTTGCAGTCATCACACTTTGGTTATCTGTCTGCAGGTAGCCCTCAGTCAGCCCGAACACCAGAGACTTAGTATTTCTGCGTCGGTTGCTGTTGCTCCAGGACTGACGTCAAGTGGTCAGGGGTATAAAAACAGGCAGCCGACGCCATTACATCAGTTTTTCTTGCCCCAAATGTCAGGAGCCCCCCAACAGGGAGCTAAGCTATGGTGGGGAAAATTACCACCAGTAAAAAGTAAATACCAATACCCCTGCAAGGGGTGAGTAATATACACATAGAGGAGAGAGAGAGAGAGACAAGGGGGCTGGAGGGAGGGAAACCAGGACTGCAACAGTGAATACACTCTAACATCTACATTTATGGTAAGTTTACACAACTGTACTATGCTCTTCGTGTTTCACTGTTGCAGTCATCACACTTGGGTTGATTCCCAAAGCTGAAGAAAGCATGGAGGCAGTCAAGAAGAGTTTGGTCTGGCTAGTATGTCCTGCAGGACTGCAGTTGCAAAACCCGCCCTGGATATGGAATATACAGGCAGGTGGTAATGCTTGGTGAATGTGTGTATAGAACTCCAGGTAGCAGCCTCCAGAATGTCCCTAGTAGGAACTCCCCCGAGGAATGCTGTAGAGGCAGAAGTTGTCCTAGTGGAATGTGTTCTGACCCTCTGAGGGGTTAGTTTCCCATGGTGTTTGTAGCAGAAATGGATGCAGTGTGCTATCCATTTGGAAATTGTCTGTTTTGAAATGGCCTTGCTCTCTGTCCCTTGTGCAAAACTGAGTAATAACTGGTCAGATTTCCTGAAGGGCATAGTCCTATCCAGGTAGAATCTGAGCTGTCTGTGCACGTCCAAGGAGTGCAGGATCCTTTCCCCTTTATTTTGAGGATTAGGGAAGAAGGTTTGCAAATGGATAGACTGGTTGAGAGCTACACTGGACACCACTTTAAGCATAAAGGAAGGAGTAGTCCTGAGGGAGACCCTGTCAGCATGAAAAATAATGAAGGGTTCCACGGCCATAAGTGCTTGCAGTTCAGACACTCTTCTAGCTGAAGTCATGGCCAGAAGCAATGCTGTTTTCCAAGAGAGGAATTTTAACTCTGCTGACACTGCAGACTCAAAAGGGGGTAGTGTGAGCTTTTCCAGTACGCAGTTAAGGTCCCAAGCAGGGGTGGGTACTTTCCTTGGTGGCCTTGTTTGCCCCTCTCAGGAACTGTTTGATAAGAGGGTGAGAGAAGAGGGGTGGCTCAGTGTTGTAATGAGTCGAGATGGCAGAGGCATGGATCTTAATGGAGGAGAGGCCTCTGTGGAGTAGATCTGCTAAGTAATCCAGGATTAGAGGTAGGGAGGGCAGAGTTGTGTTCTCTCCTTTAGATTGAATCCAGGAGCAATACCTTTTCCACTTATCAGCATAGGATTTCCTTGTACTGGGTCTTCTGGCTTCAAGAATGACATCCAGCACCTGCTTGCTTAGGCTGATCACTGGGGGAGAATTCAAGGAATAAGCCAGGCTGCAAGATTCAGGATTTGCAGTTGCAGATGCAAGATCTGCCCCCCCTGCTGAGTGAGGAGGGTCGGGCTCTGGGGTAGGTGCCAGGGTAGCACCGGTGACAGGGCGTTTATATCACATTATCGAAAGATGAAAATAGCGAACGCTATTTAATCGAACCTAAAATATCTAAACCACATAATATCGAACATTCAGAACAGCGAATTATTTCCTTGGGAAAAAATTTGCTATTCCGAAACACATACACACAACACAAGCACACCTAAAAAACATCAATCCAAACACATACACTTATAATCCTACAACTAACCCTACACTAAACTATACATGCACTACTATCTATCCACTTACCTTAACCCAAACCCTAAGGTCTGTCACTATCGTACACTCACCTAACCCGCGCCCTAACCCTAACTCACTTAACCCGCCCCTAACCCTAATTCACCTAACCCACGCCCTAACCCTAACTCGCACCCTAACCCTAACTCTCCTAACCCGCGCCCTAATCTCAACAACCACACAATCGCACACTTACCTGAACCCGACCCATAAGTTTCCATCACAACGCTGAAAATAGCAAAGCCACAGAACCGGCCAACCAAATTCTTTCCCTAGGAAAGAATTTGGTGTTCTTCAGCTTCGCTATTTTTAGCGTTCGTTCAAAATGGGTCAACATTAGAACATTTGAAGTTTTAAAACTTCGATGTTCTGATATAGACCCGTGACAGGCTGTGTAGTAGTGGGTACCAGTGCTGGCATGGCCAATCCGGGGCAATCAGGATTGTCCTCGATCTGTCCTGTCTTATCTTGAGCAATATTCTTGAGAGAAGAGGCAGAGGGGGAAATGCATAGACTGAGAGGTTTACCCACTGGAAGGATAGGGCATCCACTTTCCAGGCCCTGCTGTGAGGTGTCCTGGTGCAGAATATGCTGAGCTGGTGACTGCAGGGAGAGGCAAAGAGATCCACCTCTGGGGTCCCCCACTTCTGAATCAGAAGGCTGAAGGTGCTGGGCTCTAATTGCCACTCATGTGGGTCTAGGAGATTTCTTCTTAAGTCATCTGCCAGTGAGTTTCGTTTGCCTGGCAGGAATTGAGTTTGCAGATGGACCTGCATGTCCAAGGCCGTGTTCCACAGGGCCATGGCTAACCTGCAGAGTGGGTTCCCCCTGCTTGTTGATGTACCACACAACTGTGGTGTTGTCTGTTTTTATTAGCAGGGGTCCTGGTAAGAGTAGGGAACTGAAAGCTTGTTAGAGCGTGCTGAAAAGCTAGCATCTCTTTTTGGTTGATGTGCAGATGAATTTCACTTGGGCTCCAGTGGCCCTGAATGCACTTATCGTCCAAGTCTGCCCCCCAGGCATAGTCTTATGAGTTTGTGGTTAGGATCTGGGCGGCATGGGGTTGAGTAAAGGGAAGTCCCTTGTTGTGGTTGCTTGCTGCTGCCCACCAAAGAAACTCTGTCCTTAGACAGGGTATGATAAGAATGACAGTTTCCACGTCCTGATAATATTGGCACCAAAAACGTTTTAAGTACCACTGAAGTTTCCTCATATGCAGTCTGGCATATGGAATTAGTAGGATGCAAGAGGCCATGAACCCTCGGGCCTGCAGGATTTTCCTTGCGGATAGCTGGGTTCTGGTGGCCATTCAAGTGAAGTAGTCTGTCAGACAGGCTTGTTTTTCTGGAGTATGGAATGCCAATCTGGGATGCTGTGTCCAAGCATGCTCCCAGGAATACAACCGTTTGACTGGGGACGAGTTTTGATTGCTTTTCATTGATGTTGTACCCCAGGGAGGTTAGAAGGTTTTTTTTACAAATGTCAGGTGCTGCAACAGCATTTCCTTACTGTCTGCCTAAATCAGGCAGTCGTCCACGTGTGGGTAAATTTGAATTTGTCTCTGTCTGCAGTAGGCAATGGCTGGAGCCAGGCATTTTGTGAATACTCTGGGAGCAGTGGATAAGCCAAAAGAAGTGCAAAGAACTGATAATGCATAGATCCTGCCCTGAAGCGTAGACATTTCCTGCATGAGTCCCTGACAGAGATGTGCAGATATGCTTCTTTCAGGTCTAGGGTGGCTAACCAGGCATCTTTGGCCAGCATAGGAAGAAGCTGCTGCAGAGTGAGCATTTTGAATTTTGGTACTACCAGGAAGGTGTTCAGAATGGAAAGATCTAGGATTGGGCGCCAAGTGCCCTCTTTTCTGGGTATCAGGAAAAGTCTGGAATAGAACCATTGACCTATCTGTTCCACAGGAACAAGTTGAATTGCCCTTATGGAGAGCAGGGACTGAACTTGGTTTTGTGCATCTGCCCACTGGTTTGGAGGAAGGTCTGGGAACCCTTTTGGGGTTGGCAGTGAGTGGAAGTAAAATTTGTACCCCTGGGATACAATGCTGAGGACCCATCTGTCTTTGGTGATGGAAGTCCAGTTTTTTGCAAGATGGGCAAGTATTCCTCCTATGGGCACGAGCAGTTGGGCAGAGGTAGGGAGTGGAGTTGAGAAATCATTGTAAATTCTTTCCATAAGGGGGTGGCTTAGCACTCCCTGTTTTTGAAGTAGAGGCACTCCATTGCTTAGATCTCTGCATACCCTGAGACTGTAGTCTGGGGGGGGTCTGTTTCCCCTGGGTCTAGTTTGAGATGGCCTTGAGGGGGCTGAAAAGGACCAATGTTTCAAGGGGCAATGCCTACTGAATCTAGGAGGTTGCACTTGTAAGAAATCCTTGACTGTCTGCATAGATTTTTTTAAGAACCTCTTCTGCTTTGGTGCCAAACAGATTGTCCTTGTTCAAAGGAGCATCTAGTAATTTTGATTTGACATGGTCTGGCAAGGTCTGCTTCTTAAGCCAAGCATGCGTTCTCAGTACAGAACCAGTGACTGATACCCTGCGAGATGCTTCTAGGGCATCAAAGCCACATTGCAAAGTATACTTGCTGACTTGGCTTGCAGAATGCATAAGCACTTGTAATTCTTTACTTTCTGCACAGTCTGTAAAGGTAGCTATTTTTTGCTTAATAAGTTCCATAATATTTTGTTGGTACTTCAGCATGTGAAACTGGCAATTCAAAGCCCTAATGGTGAGAGTTGCAGAGGTGTATACTTTCTTACCCCATCTGTCTAAAGCTCTGGAATCTCTATCCGAAGGGGTGGAATTCTTAGCTGTAGTTGCTTTGATACCTTTAGGCCCCTAGGAGATGACCTCTGGGTCAGCAGTAGGATTTTTGAAAAGGAATTTGAGAGAGTCAGGAACTCTGTAGTACCTGCCTGGTTTTCTAGGAGCAGGGGGGTAAAGTATCAGAGTTAAACTGGATTCCATAAAGGGTCTATGCCAAATATTCGAACTTCCAAAATGTCGAATACCATATGGTCGAGACCATATGTTCGATATTTAGAAGTTCAAATATCTAATTAAAAAAAAAAAAAGAAAAAAAAAGAAAAACATACACTAGCAGTGTGAGCAGGGGGGCAAGCTCACCTGCGCCCCCCACACCCCCTACTTAAATATGCCAACTCCAAGACCACACTTCAGTGCATAAAAGGGAAATTCTCCCATTCTGCACCATATGGTGCCATTAAAAGTCAACCTTCGAACACTTGAAATGTCGAACATATAGTCTCGACCATATAACATTCAACATTTTAAGCGTTCGAATAACTGACATAGACCTCCATAAAGACATCATCCACAACATCCAGGACTGGGGGTATTGCTAAAGGCCTATGTTGTGGCAAATCTAGAAATTCTCTGAGTCTCTTTTTGGACTGAGGATAGCCTTGGCATTCCCAGTGGAAATGCTCTCAAAGTATGTAAGGTTTCACCAAAAGAAAAATCCTCTGGTGGAGAGGCAGAGGGAATGGATTCCTCTGCATCTGAATCCTCATAAGCAGATAAAGGCATGTCTTCATAATCAGATACCTCAGAGTTGTCGGATCCTTGGTCTGTTAGAGCTGCTGGGGGACAAGTCTCTTTTTCTCTTAGCAGGGGAAGGCGGACTTCCCCCAATCAGCATAATAAGGTCTTCTGCCATTTTAAGCATTTGATGTTGTGGCAAGGAAGCAGGTGCTTGAGTTTGGGTCATCGTTTTTTTAGGCGTAGCTCGTACTGTTGGCCTTAGAAACTCAGTAGTTTTAGACAGAACTGAAGATGCGAAAGAAGCCGTCGGTTTGTGTGGAATATCGATAGTGCAAAGAACTTTCTCAGAAGCCGGTGCCTGCTCAGTGGCTCTGGACCCATCCAAGGTAGAGACATCCACAGGTTCCAGAGTGGAACTCCAAACGGGTCTCGGTAGAGGCCTGCGAATCCAATGAAGTGGGCATCAGGGGCTGTGAAAGTGCCTCACTGACTACCGGTGAACTAGCGACTAGCTTAATGGAAGCACTGTCAGCAGTTTTGGACCTGTGCGGTCTGTCTCTGTCTTTATCCTTACATTTTTTCAGAAGATCGGTAGTTGGATGGCTTACCGAAGCCATTTCGGAATACTAAGATCGAGAACGAAAGTATTTAGCGACAATAAGGGCCCGACGACAAATAGTTTGGGCATTGAACAAGGCACAAAACTGACGGCGAGGTACGTTGTGGTCTGGGCCTAAACAGGTGACGCAGTAAGAATGGAAATCTCGGTGTGGTATTTGCTTTCCACAGGCGAGACAATTGTTACATTTTTCTGACATCAGTTAGAGCAAGAAAAAAGGATCCCCAATGGGGTTCTTAGCTTTAGAAGACTTCAGGATGATTCAATTTGAAAACGAAAACTCAGGTAGCGGCCGACCAGCACTCGTGCGAACTGCTTCTGCTTCTGGCTCCTCTGCAAGAAAGACTGATGTAATGGTGTCGGCTGCCTGTTTTTATACCCGACGACTTGACGTCAGTCCTGGAGCGACTGCAACCAATGCAGAAATACTAAGCCTCTGGTACTTGGGCTGACTGAGGGCTACCTGCAGGCAGATAAACCAAGTGTGATGATAACAACAGTGAAACATGAAGAACATCTTGTCAAAAGAAAAAAAAATTAGGTTAAAAATATCAATAAGGGATTTACGTAAGACTTGATATTTATCTGAACATTCTAAGTTCAAGCCAAGAAGCAAAAAAAAAAAAATAAATAAATAAATAAAAATAAATAAATTAAGGAAAGTATGTGTCAGAAGAGAATATTAAAAAGCAGAATAACGTTGAGGAAGAAATTTGTATTACTACTGACAGTGTATCAGACAGAAAATATTTCTGATACAACTGGAATAGATTACAAGAATGCAGACAAAGGTCCTTTGACCAAGCTTTTATTTAAGAATGACACCAACTAAAAGGCTAGCATGTATGAAAATAAACTAATTTGACACTATTAATAGTAATAAGAATAATTCTGTGGAAAACACAAATGATATTCTGAGTAAAGGAATGATTAACACACTGATGTATTATACCCAGATATCAGTGGACTACCACCTTGTCAAGAAAAAGGACTACAGTTTAATAACGACATTACCCAGAATCCGAAAGCAGAGTCAATAATACATATTACGGTAAAATAGAATCCAGTAATATTGAAATGTTATAACTTGAAGTATTTTTACCCAAATTAAAACAGGAATTACTTAAGTGTGGGAAAATGAGGTTAAAAGTGCTGAAAAGAAGGGTCCGGGGGGAATAAACCATGAACACATGCATACAGTATCTAAAATTAGTGATTTTACAGGAGCCAGTGTAAATAGCATGGTTAAACAAATGAAGGGAACACACACCAATCTTGGCTGATCAATTAAAGAGTTTCAGTAGTAGTATTACTCAGTGTTAGTTTCAACAATGAAGCTCTTGGCAGTACTAACAGGAAAGATATTATGAGAGTTAGATCAATTTAAAGTTGCCATGTCATCTCTACCCGTTATGAAACTGACATTCCTAACTTATTAGACAAACTTTAACTGACTAAACAAAATTATAAATACAAATAATACATGGGAACACAAATGATTTACATACAAAATCAATAAAGCACATGAAAAGGGCACTACTGGAAATCAAGGAACACATTTTCAGTTAAATAATTCCATTCCCATGCTGGGCTGACAATTACTGAAAAAAAGCCTGCCACTTTCATATATGGCAGAGACAGCACTGCACAGTTTGCAATATTAATCTGAACTGAACATGTACTGGGAAGATTGGCAAACATATACACATGTCTGAAACACAAAGATAAATTTTCATTTAAGTTATTATGGTGCTGGCTTTGTGTCGGAGGAAATATCCAAAGTTGATATTTTTTTTTTAGGGAAGCTAGAACAAGCAATAAACAACCAATTTCAGTTATAAGACTGGATCATATTGTAAAACTAGTGTAATTCCCAGAGTATGGGAAATAAATATGAACAACTATGTAGTCTGATACAGTTATAAGACTATAAAATAACTGCTTTACTAGAGTCTTGGAAGTAATGTCTTATGTTTCCCATGGTTATGAAGTATGAGCATCTTAGAGAAAATTCAAGATGGGAGGATTATTACTGCTTACACACGAAACAATACCCTCATATCTAGTTAAAAACGATAAAACTACAGAAAGTCTTGTGGAAATTCTAGGTCTGGTAAGCAATGGTAACTTGCACCTAATAATGAGCTACAGAACGCCAAGTAAGGATTACATAAAACATATTGATCATTTACTCAAACTGGTTAATATCTCTTCATCACACCTTAGAAAAGCAGTGTAGCCTGCAGCTACAGTTAGGAGTCTGATCAAAAGGAAAACTTTCAAGCTTAGTTTTCAGATGCAAATGAACAAGAACACTCCCCTCGCACACTGGTTTATTATTTTCATATTACAAATTAGCCGTCTTTCCTTTTAATCAAACTTGACTGCCACAAAGAAAGAAAATCATTTCATATTACAATCCTGATTTTCTGCCAGAATTTAATTATGCATTTTTTTGTGCACTGTACTTGTAAAAGTGGATACTTTCTTTGGGTGTTTTGTTACAGCATTTTTGCCTTGTATACAGTGTTAAGACAGAATATATGTGTGTGAATGAGAAGGAGGATAGAAGAATGGTGAGGATGCAAGGAGTAGAGGTGGCGAAGGTGGATGAGTTTAAATACCTGGGGTCAATAGTTCAGAGTAACGGTGAGTGTGGAAGAGAGGTGAAGAAGAGAGTACAGGCAGGATGGAGTGGGTGGAGAAGAGTGTCAGGAATGATTTGTGACAGATGAGTACCTGTAAGAGTGAAAGGGAAGGTCTACAAGAGGGTAGTGAGACCAGCTATGTTATATGGGTTGGAGACAGTGGCATTGACAAAAAGGCAGGAGTTTGAGCTGGATGTGGCAGAGTTAAAGATGTTAAGATTTGCACTGGGTGTGACAAGGGTGGAAAGGATTAGGAATAAGTATATTAGAGGGTCAGCCCAGGTTGGAAGGTTTGGAGACAAAGCCAGAGAGGCAAGATTACGTTGGTTTGGATATGTGCTGAGGAGGGATGTGGAGTATATTGGGAAAAAGATGCTAAGGATGAAGCTAAGAGGAAAAGAGGAAGGCCTAAGATAAGGTTTATGGATGTGGTGAGAGAGGTCATGCAGGTGGTTGGTGTGACAGAGCAAGATGCAGAGGACAGGAAGAAATGGAAACAGGTGATCCGCTGTGGTGACCCCTAACGGGAACAGCTGAAAGAAGATGATGATGATACAGTGTTTGGTTCTGACAAGTCAGTAATGTCAAGGACTAATTCTAGGTACAGTATTAACAACTATGAATGAAACGCAAACCAGTTCAGCCCAAGTAACACCTATTAATTACAGTTCCAACTTAAAAACTGAAAGATTAGTTGTGTAAAATCTTACCATAATGATAGATGTCCTTTTATTCTCTGTTGCAGTATTCTTAACATGAGGAAGTTGCCTGCCACAACTACCCGTCAGCCAATATACAAATGACTTTTACTACTAGGGGTGCGTAGTACATCTCATATAGAATGCTGTCGGACGGCAGCCACAAAAGTGATGCATGCGTGCACTCTCCTCAGAGCTGAGTGTCCCAGGAGGAACACCCATCTAAGTGAGTATGTAGGTTAAGTACATCCAAGCAAAAACAAAGTCAGGGGGAAGGAGAAAGGGATGGAATACTGAAACACAGAAGAGAAGGACATCTATCGTTATGGTAAGATTTTACACAAGTAATCCATGTCCTTCTATTCCTCCGTTGCAGTATTCTTAACATAAGGAAAAATACCAAAGCTCATGAGCAAAGGGGGGAGGGGGAGGGTAAGGGCAGAGGAGCTTTCCATGAAGCCATGAAGAATAGCCCTTGCAAACCCTGCCCTAGATTTGGAAATGTCCAATTTGTAATGTTTGGTAAAGGTATGGACTGAAGACCAGGTGGCTGCCTCCAGAATGGAGTTAGTGTCTATTCCTTTGAAGAAGGCGCCAGAGGAAGAAACAGCCCTGGCAGAATGTACCTTAAAAGGAGAGGGGAAGCTCTTTCCATGGTGCTTGTAAATGGCTTTAGAGATCCAGCTGGAAATAGTGTGTTTAGAAACAGAGAGCCCTGAAGCTGTAGGGGTAGAATGAGACAAATAACTTGTCTGATTTCCTGATATCCTTTGTTTTATCAAGGCAGTACCTAAGCAGTCTGTGCACATCCAAGGTGTGCAAAATCCTCTCTGCAGAATTCTGTGGAATGGGGAAAAAGGTACATAAATGGATGGACTGGTTAAGAGATAACTCATTTACCATTTTAGGCATAAAGGTAGGGTTGGTGCGGCTAGACACTGACTCTGTGGAACACCAAGAAAGGAGGGGAAGCCATTAGGGTCTGTAGTTCAGAAACCCCTCTGGCTGAGGTTAGTGCAAGCAGCAAAATAGTTTTCCAGGAACAAAATTTAGAGAAATCAGAATCTGCCGGCTCAAAAGGAGCAAGAATCAGCTTCTCTAATATAAAGTTAAGATCCTGGGGGGGGGTCTTATGTGAAGGACACCTTTTAAGAATTGTTTAGCCTCAAATCTGGAAGCTAAAAGAGGAGATAGAGGCAGACAGGGAGAAATAGCTGAAATTCCACTTTGACTGAAGAGTAAGTTAAGCTAGCATCTAGTAATTCACACAAGTATGACAGAACCAGAGGGACGTCCACTGTCAGTGGGTCCTGGTTTCAAGAAAGACACCAGACTGAAAATCTCTTCCATTTGGATAAGCAAGATTTTCTTGTACTGGGTTTCCTGGGTTCCTGCAGAACACTGAGCACATCCTGTAAGAAAAGGTCTCCGAAACGAATTAAGACCCTATCACTCACAATGTCAGCTGAAGGGTAGACAAGCAGGAATGGACTAGAGTTCCTTTGTGTTGTGTGGTGATTGCCCCTGGATAAATGCAGTTGCAGGGGGAACCAATGCTGTCCTGGCCAAAAGGGGGTCACAATCAAGATTCTTGGTTTGTCCTGCTGAATCTTTAGCAGGACTTTGAAATGAGAGGAAGGGGAGGGAATGCATACAGAAACACCCCCTTCCATGAAAAGCTGAGAGCGTCCACTTTCCAAACCAGAAGATGAGGATCTCTGGCACAAAATCATGGACACTATCTTTTCATGGGGGAGGCAAAAATGTCTACTTGTGGAGCACCCCATCTGTGGACAATGTCTTGTGAAGAATCCATTCACGGGATTGTGTTTCAGACCTGCTCAATGTGTCTGCCACTACATTTTGACTGGAGGGAATTATACACAGCCTGAAGGGGAGTTTGAAGTTTGACAGCCAATTCCCAGACTTACAGAGCTTGCCTGCAAAGGAGGTAAAACTTTGTCCCTCCCGGTTTGTTTACATACCAGTAAACAGTCATGTTATGTGTAAACTTTTAGCGGGTCTGGAATGAAAAGAATCTGAAAGGTCTTAAGAGCCAGCAGGATTGCCCTCATTTCTTTTGTATTGATGTGTTCCCTTCTTTGACAGGGGGGCTAGGTCCCTTGTGCTTTTATGGAGCCAAAAGCTGCTCTCCATCCTGTGTCTGAGGCATCTGTAAACATCTCCTGAACCAGTGGTAAAGGATGGAGTGCAAGACCTGAGTTGGCAATTAGCTGCGGAATCCACAAGGTAATTTCCCTCTTCAGGCAAGGGAGAAGTGGAACTGGGAACCCTAGGGGTGTGCATGTTGCATCCACACTGATTTCAGGAACCACTTTTCTCAGTTTCCTCATGTGTAGTTTTGCTAGAGGAAGCATTGGGATGGTGGATGCCATGAAGCTCAGGGTTCTGAGAAAGGTCCTGGTTGTGATGTGAGTCAGTGGGATTAGACTTTGAAAAAAGGAAAGGAGTACTTCCTGTAAATGGGATGAATGGGGATGTGTAGATAGGCATCCTTTATGTCCATGGAGGCCACGTAGGCTTATGGGATGATATGGGGGGGAAGAGTTTGAAGGGTTAGCATTCTGAAAATGGATACTTTCAGGAAGGTGTTGAGGTAGGAGAGGTTCAGGATGGGTCTACATGGGCCCTCTTTCCGTGGTACCAAAAAACATCCTTGAATAGAACCCTTTTCCCATTTGACTGGATGGTACTTGGTTGGATGGTGCCTTGATCCAGCAGGTATTGTAGCACCTTTGGGAAATGTGGCAGTTGGTCTCTGGGAGATTGAGGGATGCCCCTGAAGGGGGGGGGGGAGAGAATTCCATACCATGAAGTAGCCCTTTTTATGATGGAGAGAACCCAGGCTTCCTGTGTTATATTTTCTCATGCTGGAAAGGAAAGGGAAAGGTGTAGGGAATGGGGGGGAGATGAGTTTGGGGTCAAAATAATCAGACGGACCATGGTCTGTCTGGAAAAGACAATTTTGAGGTGGGGTTTGTAGTTTTGGAGTCCCAAGGTGCTGAGGTCTCTTGCCAGACTTTTTTGGCTTTACTGGGGGAGGCTGTGACTGCTTTCTAACAAACACTTTCTTAGAAGGATAGCTCCTTTGAAATTTTGGTACAGAGGACACCAGGATGCGTTTTAGTTCCTGCATTTTGGTACAGAGGGCACCAGGATGTGTTTTAGTTCCTGCATCTCTTTTCCCCTTCTCCTGTAAGGTTTTGAACAATTCTTCAGCAACAGGGCCAAACAGGGCTGAATTGTCTAGGGGCATCCATGAGTTTGGATTGAATGCCCTCTGGCAGAGGTTGTAGTCTGAGCCAAGCAAATCTTCTCAGGACTGAGCCTGTGGCAGCTGGCCTAGCTGAAGCCTTCACAGCATCACAGTTACATTTTATAAAGTGTTGGACCACTTGAGAGGAAGCTGCAATCAGGGATGATGCCAAAGATTTATTCTCAGAGTCTGGCATATCAGAGATAATCTTAGAAAGTTGGGACAGGAGTTCCAAGGTGTACTTAGCCACGTGTTTATGATAGTTTATAGTCCTAATGGCGAGGGTGGCAGAAGTGTACACCTTTTTTCCCAACCTCACCATATGTCTGCTGTCCTTGTCAGAGGGAAGCAGGATGCTGCAGGGGAGCAGCCTGGAGGCCTTATCAGATGCCAAAGTGATGATAGAAGGGTCAGCAGAAGGCTCTTTGAACAAGTACTTACAGTGCTCAGGCACCTTGTAGAATCTGTCTGGTTTTACTGGAGGACGCAAAAACATCTAAGAAGGCAGGTAGGACTGGATGGCCAGCTGAGGGACTGGGAGTGTCTACCTGAAGTAGATCGTAGTACCTTTTTTGGACCTCAGACATCTGACAGTTGTCACATTTAAAATACTAAGGTCTCACTAAAGGTAATTTCCACCATTGGAAAGTCAGTGCCGTTGGAGTCTAGCGGGGAAGTGTAATTCAGTGGACAGGGTATCTGAGATGAGTATGCTAAACCCATTCTCTGAAGACTTTTCCACCTCGAAAGAAACCTCCTCCCCGACCCTCTTCTGTGGAGAGGTATTCCAGGGTATGGCTGGGACTGAAACTCCAGAAGGAAGCCTAAGAGACATGAGGGCATTAAAAATACCCTGTGTAAAATTTTTCCAATCCTGAAGTGGATCAGAGGGTGGTGATAAACACTTTGTTTGTGGTTTCTTTTTAGCATGTAGTTCCACTGTCCGGACGCAAGCCTGGTTTCTATGATGCCGGAATCAGTGTTCTCCCTAACTAAAATTTGGGAGATTCCCCTAGGGCCCTCGGTGATCATGAGTCTGGGCTCTCCCTGGATACCCATACTGGATGCCTGTGTTACCTTCAAGGACATGCTATCACATGCTTCAAGGTGGCCTCCAATACGGGCTCAGCCTGTGGTTCAGACATAGAGGCTGAGCATTTCTTCTGGCTAGCAACTGCCTCAGAAGAGACATTTGCCAACGGAGGTGCAGCAGATGTTTCAGCCCTAGGCTTCTTGGTCTTCCGCTTACCGAGCGACTTGGACTCAGGCCCTGCTTAACCCTCCATAGCGCTTTTTGCAAAGAGTTTCATGCACTGATTCTCTGAAATGGAAAGGTATAAGCTAACCTTCTTCTCAAGGTTTTAGGCACAAAGGCCTGGCAGATCGAACAAGATCTGTGGTCATGGGTAGACCCAAGACAGAAAAGGTACTGCTGGTGGTTGTCTTTATGCGGAATCTGACGTCCACAAGAATGTCTGCCTTTCTTGGATAACATAAGACCTAGCCACAATGAAAAAAGTAGAAAAAGGATTCCCTAATGGGGCATTTATCTGAAATGTAGAGACAATAACTACTTCAGTGAGCAGACTGTATGTATGGGTGAAGCGTATGGACTAGCGGCAAAGAAGTTCTGGATAAGGTGTGTGGCACTTCACTTTAATGGCCGACATCTGTCAGCAGCCTACGTGTGACATACCACACACCTATAGTAGTAGTAAAAGACTTTTGTATACTGGCTGATGTTGAGTTGTCACGCAGGCAACTCCCTCATGTTAAGAATACTGCAACTGAGGAATAGAAGGTCATCTACAGTTATTACTTTGAAAAGAGCAATTAATTCAGCTACAATTTTAAGCCTGTTATGAAAAATTCCTTAAAATGCTAAATCAAAGATGCCACTAATAAAAATCAAAGAGTGCAAAGTAATGAAAAAAAATATGAGTAGACATTCACACTACTGTTACAAATTGATAAACTGAACTATAATAAATAATCCTCTAATCATAGCATTTTTTTATCTGTCCCTCTAAAATGACATCAGGGAGGTGATTTGACTGCAACACAAAATCATGCAGCGTAGCTGCCCCCTTTCAGGTATTTTGGGTATAACAAATTAGAAAAACAATAATAATAACAAAAACTTTGATAAAGAAAAATCAACAATGAAGGAAAGCTTAAAATATGCTGAAAAATATTATTTTCAGTTTTTAGGCAGAGTTCTCCATTAAAGGCCCAACTAAAGGGAAAGATTAATTGGACAGTCACAACGGAAAACTCGAAACTCATAAGAAATCTGCAAATCTACTTTTTGGCTTTTCAGATCAAATTGCCGTCATTTTCAGCACTGAATTAACATGTGCCCCATCTTCTGGTGTTAAGAGCTGTAACTATGGTTTGACTAATTACAATGAAGCTAAAAAAACATTTGAATGAATCAGACTAGAGGCAGATATACATAATGAACAGGGCTATCTAACTTTAGAGAATTTACTGGTCAAGAGTGTTGAAACAATGGCAACTGTAAATCACAGCACAACTACAAACATTGCATGATGGTGTACCTCATTTAAATTGTACAAAAAGAAGCATATAATTTTTAGGCATTATGAACACTTTCCTAACATAAAAAAGAAAAAAAGGAAATGAAATAAAAATCAGTAAGAATTTAAGATTTAGGATTAAAAAGGGCGAAATATCAAACCAAATTTGCTTTAGAGACCAATAATAAGAAAGAGTATGACAACAACTCAACTAAAATCACAACACTTGATTAACCTTTTATGAGTTAGATTCTATCACATCAGCTCCAAAAATGATGGCCAATGAATTCAATAAATACTTTTCTATAGCTAGTAATGACTCCATCTGGCCCTATTTCAATAGTCAACAAATATGTTTCTCCACAGCCCAAGAAATACTTTTGAGGTCCTTAAGGAAGATTAATAAAATAAACCAAAAGGCTCAAATAACAATACAGTGACTTTGTTTTTTCTTTAAACATCACTTCAGAATTAATACTTGGGATCAACAGTTCAAAGTAATGGCGAGTGTGGAAGAGAGGTGAAGAAGAGAGTACAGGCAGGGTGGAGTGGGTGGAGAAGAGTGTCAGGAGTGATTTGTGACAGACGAGTATCAGTAAGAGTGAAAAGGAAGGTCTACAAAAGAGTAGTGAGACCAGCTATGTTACATGGGTTGGAGACAGTGGCACTGACAAAAAGGCATGAGTTAGAGCTGGATGTGGCAGAGTTAAAGATGTTAAGATTTGCACTGGGTGTGATGAGGGTAGACAGAATTAGGAATAAGTATATTAGAGGGTCAGCCCATGTTGGACAGTTTGGAGACAAAGCCAGAGAGGCGAGATTGTATTGGTTTGGACATGTGCTGAGGAGGGATGCTGGGTATATTGGGAAAAGGATGCTAAGGATGAAGCTGCTAGGTAAGCGGAAAAGAGGAAGGCCTAAGATAAGGTTTATGGATGTGGTTAGAGAGGATATGCAGGTGGTTGGTGTGACAGAGCAAGATGCAGAGGACAGAAGACATGGAAACAGGTGATCCGCTGCGGCGACCCCTAATCGGGAAAAGCCGAAAGAAGAAGAAGACGACTTCAGACTTAAGTCTTGCTTTATTAACCATAGTCAGATTACATTTGAAGGTACCGTCCTCAAATCCTGGAAGATTTCTCATATAACTTGAATACATAAAGTTGATACAACAGATGGAAAGAACTACAGACCTATTAGTGTAACATCAAGTTTGGACGAATGTTTCAAGAGAAGTATCACAGATTTAATGAATACAAACATCAGCAATTTGTACTCTTAGATACACCAGCATGGCTTTGTTGGGGAAGATCTACCATTCCCAACCTGGTAAAATTTTATGAATTAGTTACAATGGCTTCATAGCTAAGATTAATAACATGAGCTATATTTTTGGAAATGACCACTTCATGATGCTTCCTATGGCATAACATACTTGTAGATAAGACTCTGGCTGCTGAACTGGGGAAAATTTTTGTCCCTTGTAAACACAAGCTGGTGACTACTAAAGCAAACATTTTATTAACATTTACAACAAATGTGAGATCTGAAGAGTTATGTACTAAATTGGTAATTGCTGGTTCCTATTCAAATGCATAGGACCTCTTTTGAGCACTTCCTAATCTTTATGTGCAGTTATGCATCACAAAGATCTAAACAGACATCCAAAATCTTCTAGGCATAAGAAGCAGGAGAAACTGAGAAGTCACCACACTAAAGGATACCTTAATGAGAAAAGTGTTTAGGCCACTCAAGTTTAGCCTTTTCCTTAGGTCCCACGTCTGCTTCAAAACTGTAAAGTATCTAGAACAACATTCAAGTCCCCGTTGAGGAAGCATAACCTTGAATTACTCTTTTCTTGAGAAATATCAGTTTCTGTTTCATTGCCACTGTTTTTTGTCAAGGTGTAATATCTGAAAAAGGTCAGAATATGGTAGAAGTGGAAGATGACTTTATATGACAACCTCTGGCTATCTCTTCTCAAACTTGTTGCAATCTTGGGCAAAACCAGTGTGTTGAAGTAATATCTTCGCCCACTACCTTCATCCAAAGTGGTTGGTATGTAAGTCAGAAAAGAACAGTTGTAAGTGTTGAACTTACCATAACAGCAGATATTTGAATGATCATTGTTACCGGAGACTTAAAGAAATGGGATTATATCCTGCCAAGGGTATAACAACCGGCAGCTTCCAAAACTTCAGGGCACCTTCCATGTGCCCAAATGGTAAAGCAGCTCGAGCTCAGCTGAGTAAAAGACAAGTTTGGGTGCAAAGCCCTTCAGAGCTTTCTTGCAGGCACAGAGAGGGAGGTTGAGCCCTGAAAGCACAAAGTTAGGTGCAACAAAAATAAATGTCCACACACTGGCATAAAACATGCACCAAAATATAAGGGGGATGGAGGAAGGGAGCAGCTACTGCAGCAGTGATCATTCAAATATCTATTGTTATGATAAATTTAACTTACACAACTGTACTATGTTCTTCATATTGATCACTGCTGCAGTAGCCTTAGCTACATGGGTAAATTACCATAGCTAACAATATTTGGGAGGTGGAAGGAGAAGCATCCAGGAGACCTTGGAGAACTTGTAGCTGAATTGAATTACAGAGCTCAAATGGTTAACATCAATGATAAAATGAATAAGCTGGAGGCTGACATAGTACAGAGAAAACGTAATAAATTAGTTCGGGACTTAAAAGACTATGAAACAGGTATTATCTTCAGTTGGCAGCGTGAACCCGTGCATAATCGTTCCAGGGGGAGGAGCTGGACTCGCAGCTCAAAACGAAGAGATTTTTCAGCGTCTTCTTTTTCTTCAACGGAACAAAATACTGTTGCCAAAAATGTTTCTTTTGCCAGAACTGTTGTTTCCAATCGAGTTCCTGATAGGGATGCTTCGGAAGCTTCTAATGAAGCTTCTAATTCAAATTCTATGGATAATGTGAACTTTCAAAATGACCACTACAATAAGGGGAGAAACAGAAGAAATGGCAGAAAGGGGCGAAATCGCTACAAATGAAGGTTTGACAATAACAGTTTCAAACAGAACTTGTTACAATGTATCTTCATTGGAATGTATCAACTTATCTAATTTGTGTTTAAATAATGATATGTTGAATGTTCTGTGCAAGGGGAGTAAATTTGTCCCAACGATTTTCCCGTCATTTGCTGACATTTATTTAGAAGTTAAAGCATTCGTTCGCAAACTTTTATTGAGAGTATACTTTAAAAAGTTTACTAATGTGAATGTGAATGTGAATGAAAATGTTCCAAATTCAAATGAGATTTATAAAGAATTATTTAATGAAGCTGATTTTGACGAAAGTTTAATGAATTTATCCGTATATAACTATGAATGTGATGAATCTAATATTTCTTTTGATGAATGTGATGATGGTTTAATTTGTTCTAATACCAATACTAATTCAAATGTTAATTACTTGACAGGATATGGTAAGTTAATGATGCCAAAATTCAAAAATGTTAGAAGTAAGTTTACACCAGCGATTTTCATACCAGCTATTTCAATTTTCCAAAAGGTACTTCTTAAAGAAACAGAGATATCGTTTAGGGAATTTTGTAAAGAGAAAAAACAATTTAATTTGAATAAAGAAGAATGGCAGGCTTTAAAAAATCTTAAAGAATTGAAAAATGAGTATATATTCAAATGTGCTGACAAAGGGGGTAATTGGGTTATTTTGAACAGACCTGATTACTGTAGGTTGGTTAACAGATTGCTCTCCAATTGTGAAGAATATAACAAACTTGATGGTGATCCCCTAAAATCTTACAATGAAGAATTGTTATTTTTATTGGAAAGGGGAGAACGACTAGGATTTTTCTTGCAAACTGATGTTAAAAAGATGTATATTAAAGACCCTACTACACCGATATTATATGCACTGCCCAAGATCCATAAAGACTTAGTTGAGCCCCCTGGTAGGCCTATAGTATCAGGGGTAGGCTCTTTTTTGGAGAATGTCAATGTCTTTTTGGACTTTCAGTTAAAAGTTTATCTTAATAGGGTTAGTGCTCATATTTGTAATACTCAAGATTTGATTAATGAAGTATCCAAAATTTGTTGGAACAATGATTATTATTGGGTGACCATCGATGTCAAGTCTTTATATACAAATATTAACATTAGGTGGGGACTTGAAGCTATTTACAATATGTTAGGTGAAGGTCCTAGGACTAGTTTTTTGATTTCTTTATTGGAATTTTGTTTAACTCATAACTATTTCATGTTTAATAATGAGTATTTCTTACAAACTAAGGGGACTGCAATGGGAGCTGCTTATGCTCCCACATATGCTGTGATATATATGGATTCTTTTGAAAAAAAGTTCATCTACCCCACGGATTTTTTCAAACATAAAGTAATTTTGTACAAACGTTTTATTGACGATTTAATTTTCATATGTAAAGGGGATGTGTTAGAATTTTGTGATTTTTTTGAATCTCTGAATAACAATGAACATAACCTTTCATTTTCATATGAGATGAATAGAAATGAAATCAACTTTTTGGATCTGACTTTGTTTGAAAGAAATATTATCATTGAGTTCAGACCTTTTAGAAAGAGTACGTCAGTTAATATATTTCTGCATGCTACCAGCATGCATCCTCCTCACTTGTTGAGAGCTTTGCCTTATGGGGAATTCAAAAGAATATATCAGCACACTAGTATAGAGTCTGAGTTGGATCATGAGTTAAATGAGGTTTATTTAAGATTAATGGAAAGAGGGTATGAAAAAAAGCAACTCTTAAAGAGTATGAATAATGTTATGAATAAGAATAAAAATTCCACAAAGTTTGAAATGGATGTTTTAGATCCAATAAAAAAAGAAAGAGATGTGGAAAAGATATTCTTTGTGACCAGGTACACAACTTTTTCTGAAAAATTTACTTCCTTAATTAAAAGGTTTTGGTACTTGGTCAGTGAGGATGAATCTATAGGTGAGCTCTTTCCATATCACATAACTTTTTCATACAAAAAAGGAAAAAATTTAAAGGATATATTAAATAATAACCTCTTAATCAAAAAAACTTTTCATACTACTAATGTGGGAACATTTAGATGTGGCTCTTGCAGTTTATGTGATAGAGTAATAAATGCCAGGTATATTAATAATATTAACCATAACCCCTAGCATTACTTTAATTGCAAATCTACTGGTGTTGTATATACACTTACTTGTAGTTGTAATAACATTTGGTATATTGGACAAACCAAAAGAATGGTCAGAGTTAGGATCTTGGAACATTTAAGGGACATTCGGAATTTAAATCTATCTAGTCCCGTTGCTAAACACTTCTTTGAAGCTCATGAGGGGAAGTCAGAAAGTTTAAAATATAGTGTTCTGGGCAAGCCTTTAATTTGTAGGGGTGATAACATAGCTGATAGATTATTGGAGCTGGAAACTAGGATGATTTTGAAGTTCAACACTTTAAAACCTTTTGGTTTAAATTTAGAATTGGGTATTTGATGAAACTAATACATCAAATTAGTTCATTTTATTGAATGTGTTAAAAAACAATATATTATATTTACATTTATACATGAATTTATTAACAATATATATTTGGAACATATAATGAATTTAAAAATGTATAATTTTATTGAAATGAATATTTATTCAGAAACAGGAATTATTGTGAGATCACTTTAAAAATGTATATAAGTCTTTCTCCTTTTTTGGAATTAATTAGTTAATTAATTAATTGATTGTTTAATTGCTTTATATATAAAACTGCTACTGTGTAGCAGTAAGTTGTGATCCTTGAAGGTGAATTGCCGAGGTACCAGGTCGTTGACAATAAAGGAGAATTGCTGGAGAAGTACTGGCTGTTTGGTGTGCTACTTGACCTTGGAGAATGGCCCACACAAATCATGATCTAGACCAAGAGAAGGAATCCAGCTTATAGTGCTTTAAAAAAGTATGTTCAGAAGACCAAGCAGCACCTTTTAGAATACTTCTAGAATATAACCCTTTCCAAAAAGGCATAGAAGAAGCCAAAGTCCTTCTAGAGTGGACCTTGACCCTGCCCGGAACAGATTTGTTATGGCAAGTGTAACAAAAGCTAACAGTCTTGGGCAACCATTTGGAATTAGTCTGTTTTGACACCGGTTGTCCCTTCTTACCTTCACAAAGAAATGGACAATTGATCTGATGATCTGAAAGGTTTAGTTCTGAAAAGATACTACTAGAGCTGTCTGTGGACATCCACAGTATGAAGTAACCTTTCTCCCTACTTTTTAGGTTCAGGAAAGAAAACAGAGAGATGGATAGCTGACAAAGTAAAACTGTATACCATTTTAGGCATAAAAGAAGGATTAGTTCTGAAAGAAACCTTGTCTTAGTGGAAAATGAGGTAGGACTGACTCACCATAGCAGCTTGCGACTCAGATACTCTTCTTACAGAGGTCAGAGCAGTCAGTAAACTGTATTCTTTATTAAGAAGTCAGCAGATTAGCTGGTTCAGATGGAACAAGTGTTAGTCTTTCTAACACAAATTTAGATCCCAAGGAGAGGCCACTGGTTTACTCTGAAGCCTCTTGGGCAAAACCCCTTTCAAGAACATTTTGATATGCGATTGTCTTGAAACAGGAGGATCCATGGACAGATATGCTGAAATGGCAAATAAATGAACGGAATAGTAACTCATGCAAATACTGAAAAAACAGAGAACAACTAGACCTGAATGGGTGCTGGTTTTGTTGTTGGCACCAACTAGAACATCTTTTCCATTTGCTAATATGTGATCATCTAGTAGCAGGCTTTCTTACCTCTGTTAGTACCTGCTGCATGTCCTCAGAAAACAGGTGCCTAAAAGGAATAAGACCCTATCATCCAGGCAGTCAACCGAAGAGGATTGATGTTGGGGTGCATCAAATACCCCTGTTCTTGTGTGAGTTGATGCAATCTGTCAGGAAGCTTGTGGTAATTGCCCCTAGCCATTTCGAAAAGAAGGGAGAACCACGACTGCCTGAGCCAGAAGGGAGCCACTAAATACTGAGAAGTACCCTGGACATTAGTGGAAACACATACAGGAACATTGCTGTCTAAATAAAAGGCATCTGTCTTCTAGGCCTTCTTGCATGGAAACCTGGAACAGAAGTTTGCCAGTTGATTGTTCAGAGGCAATAAGGTCTACTTGAGAAACTCCCCACAGATGGATCAAATCTTGGAAACCCCCCATATCTAGTTTCCATTCATGAGGGTCTGCCCCAGTCCTGCTCAGTTTGTCTGCCACACAATTTTGCTCTAATGCAATGTAGGATGCCTGTAGAGCGAGATCGTGCTGTGGAGCTGTATCCCAAGCTAACAATGCTAGCCTGCAAAGGTGGTATGACCTGGTTCCCCCTTACACCTGTCGATGTATCACATCACTGTGGTATTGTCTGTAACCACTTGAAGAGGTCGCAGGGACCAAAGATGGCTCAGAGAACTAAGTCCTTTGATCAGGCCAAGCATCTCCTTAATATTTATGTGTTTGTGTCTATGGTTGTGTCCCACATCTCCTGCACTTCTATCTCTCCTCAAACTGCTCCCCAAGCAAAGTCGAAAGATCTGTGGTGACTGCTTTGGAGCAGAGAGGGAAGAAAGGGAGATCTTGATTTAAGGATATCTGTTGTCTCCATCAACTGACTTCTCTTTTGACAAACCCCAGTACTAGGATCTGAAAAGATAAAGGACGTTGATGCTGGGACCAAAGAGATTTCAGATACCACTGTATCTTTCTCATATGGAATCTTGCCAGGAGTATCCTGAGAATTACAGATGCCATGAAACCCAAATTCCTGAGGTATTCCCTGAGAGTGACTGAAGTCTTGAGTGTAAAACCTTAGAAATAGATCAAAATAAAGATCTACTTTTTCCTGTGGAAGAAAAGCTCCTTGAACTGAACTTTGAACTGAGAGTCTTGTTGACATCTCAGGAACACAATCCTGTGTAAAGAAGTCAAGAAGGAATTTTGAATGTTCTCTTGGAATCACAGCTTGTGCAAGAGATCTCTCATCCAAGAAAGAGATTACTGACATTCTGAAAAAGACTCTGCAAAGATACACAAGCCATCTAAACACAGAAAAATGTGGACACCCTGTAGCCTACAATGAGCTATATCTGGAGCTAGACACTTTGTGAACACTCTTGCTGCAGTAGATAGAAAACTGATGATGTGATCCAGACACACAAAACCTTAAGAAATGCCTGAACTCTGGATGAACAGCAATGTAATAAGCATCTTTTAAGTCTAGTGTTACCAGGAAACTTGAAAGAGGAAGAAGAGGCAACAGGCTGTGAAGTGACATCATTTTGAATTTGGGCACTATCACAAACAGGTTTAGGAAAGAAAGCTCCAGAACTGGCCTCCAATCATTTTTGTTTGGACTAGCAACATCCCTGAATAAAATCCATTCCCCATCTGGAAAGGAGGAACTGGTTTCTATCACTCCTTGGGAACAGAGGAAAACAAACAGTACGATCTGCAACATGAGGAATAACCCCCTGAAAAGGAGGAATTTCCTCACACTGCCATCTGTAACCCTGATGATTTTCAGAAACCATTTGTCTGAAACAATCTGCTGCCAAAGAGAAAAACTGAGAGTCAGACTTTCTGGAAGAGAAATAGAGCCAGGGTGGGAGGGAGTCACAAGGTCTCCTGAATAGTCAGACTTGGAGTGTCTTTGGTTTTGGAAGGTTTGAGACTTTTTGGAGCCTCCTTGCCACTTCTTAATGGCCTGTTTACCTGAATTCTGTTGAGACTGCTTATTCAGTTTTTTTTTTCCGAAACTGGAGGAGAAGAAAGAAAATCCCTTGGACAATTTGGAAAAAGAGGGCTGAAAAATGATGCCCTGGACTAGTGTGCCCCTTTCATCACAATTTTTCATCAACTCTACAACACGAGGGCCAAACAATAAATTGCTATCCAGGATAGAATTTAAAATCTTGTTTTAACATCATCTGGAAGGTTCTGAGAATGAAGCCAAGCAAGCCTCCTTAAAAATCATAGTAGTGGCCATAACCCTGGAAGTAGTATCAAAAGAGTCATACACACATTGCAAACAATGAGCAGTGACCTGTGCAATAGAAGAAACCAAGTTATTTAAAGCAGACTTTTGTTCCCAAGAAGAAACTATAGATAAAACATTCCTCATACTTTCACAATTTGTCAGAATGAACTTTAACACAAGAGTCAGACAATATAAAATTCTGAAATTCAAAGTTACAGAAGTATACACATTTTTTCTATATACCTAACAATAATTTTTCCATCTTTATTATTATTAGTAGGATGGGAAGTAACTAAATGCTTAGCAGCAGATGAGTCAACTAAGTCTATAGATGCATAGGTCAGGTTTGGGAATGAAGCATAAAAATTTAAAAGACTGAGGAACTTTATACATTCTACCTGCCTTTTTAGGGACATCTGGCTGACTATTATGAAAATTGCAGGCATTTAACACAATCCTCTAAAGCTGACAGGAAAGGAGAAATAGGTGTAGATTTTGTAAAATCCTTCTGTAACAAAAGATAATAATAATTTACTAGTAAAGCTCACCCGACTCTGCTACACTTTGCTGCGAAGGAAAGGTTAGTTTGCTTTTTATTTGTTGTATTTTGTATTACTTTATCGCCTTTTTATATGTTGAATACTGTGATTTGTTTTCTTTACCTTGTGTTTTACTTGCATTTTGCTTTTAACTGCATATTAAAACTTCAAAAGAGACCACAGCTCTGTATCTTGTGAGTCAGGCATATTTTCTTATGGTAATTTGATCATATATCTCATTTCCTCTCTGCTTTCACTGGCTTGTGTGAGTAAGCACAAAATTATCATTTTGTGAAATCACTCCCCTTCAACTATTTAAATTTATTGACCATCCTACTGTATTCCATAGTACCGGAATACAAAAGTGACCACCCTCTTTCAATCTATCTTGCTGCTTTAAAAAAAGTAACTCTCCACTAAAACTTAACTTTTTAGACAGGTAAAACTTAAGTTACCTACTTTCACATCTAACTTATCTAGTGCACACTGCAATCTTTAGGGCAAACCATTTTTTTCACCTTACCTTTAAGCATCCCTGTGACTAGTACTTGCTCTAATACCTGCTGGAAAGCACTAGAAAGCCTTAAACTGATACAAGCACTCAGCTCTCCTTGTTAATCAGGAGAAATTAATTGTAGGCACTAAACAGCCTATAATTGCAAAGTGCCTTGCTAAGCCAAGGGAAAACAGCTCCTGTACCTTACAAAAAAAAAAAGCACCACACCAGGCATGTCCAAGGGTCAGCTTTCGGTGATTTTTCCTGTCCACCTGGTGAATCTGGGCATACTGGGACAATGCAGCAATTGCCACATGTACACAGACAACCCTCTCCTCCTACCACCCAACACTACAATCTGTGAGAGATGCACTTACACAGCCAAACTAGAAGCAAAGCTCTTTCCACCCAAGACTGTGCTAGACAGTCAAGTGGAGAAGATTAACAAGTGCACTACACCTCAAGCAACACATAGCCCTTCTAAACCCACACCACCAACACCCACACATAGCAACATTAAATCCACATATGCGGAGGCCCTTAACTGTAACCTGCCCAAGCAACAAGGCCCTCCAAAGCTGAAATGCAAACAAACACCAATCACAACCAAAGTGTCACATAGCTCACAACACCAGTGTGCCACCCAGCAACAGCCCCCAAGGCAAGACAATGTACCTAACACTTTAGTCATAGGAGACTCTATAGTCAGGCACACTGATGTCCCACTCACCAGGCTGAAAGTACAGTTTTGTACCTACCATAAATGTAGATGTTCGAGTGCTCATATAGCTGCAGTCATCACACTTGGGTTATCTTGCCGTCAGGCGGGTCCTCGGTCGGCCAAATTCCAAAGTCTTAGTCTGGTGTCGGTTGTCGTCCCTTCCTCCCTAACGTCAGTGCGGCAGGGGTATAAAAGAGGCAGCCAACGCCATTTTCTTCAGTTTTTCTTGCCCCAGATGTCAGATGCCCCCAGAAAGGAAGGCAATACATGAAGTTATGCAAACATACATAAGTAAATAAATCAAAACAGTAGTTGCAAGCAAATACACCATGAAGGAATACCCCAAATAGGTTGCATGTTAAAGGTGTTTGTCATAAGCCCTGTCCTAAGAGGGGATGGAGGGAGGGTAATCTGGACTGCAGCTGTATGAGCACTCTAACATCTACATTTATGGTAGGTACAAAACTGTACTATGTTCATCGTGCATACAGCTGCAGTCATCACACTTGGGTAGAATCCCAAAGCTAAGTAAGGGTGGCTGGTACTAAGCGGAATTACGAGGGGCTAGAATGCCCTGCAGGACTGCTGTGGCAAAGCCCGCTCTAGATTTTGAGTATAGTGGAAGGTGGTAGTGCTTGGTGAAAGTGTGCACTGAACTCCAAGTAGCTGCTTCCAAAATGTCCTTGGTAGGGACCCCCCTGAGGAAAGCTGCTGAGGTAGCTGTAGCCCTGGTGGAGTGGGATCTGATGTATGCAGGCACTGATTTTCCATGAAATGAATAACAAAAGCGTATGCAGTGGGCTATCCATTTTGAAATAGTCTGTTTGGAAATAGCCTTTCCTTGAGCACCTGTAGCATAGGACACAAAGAGCTGCTCAGATTTCCTGAATGACTTTGTTCTGTCCAAGTAATAGCGAAGTTGCCTGTGAATGTCCAAGGAGTGTAGTAGCCTCTCCCCTTTGTTCTGTGGATTTGGATAAAATGTAGGTAAATGAATAGTCTGATTCAAAGCCACACTGGATACTACCTTTGGCATGAAGGTAGGGTTGGTTCGTAAGGAAACCCTGTCCTGATGGAAAATAATGAATGGTTGCACAGCCATGAGGGCCTGTAGCTCCGAAACCCTGCGTGCTGAGGTAATAGCCAGAAGCAAGGCTGTTTTCCACGACAAGTATTGTAGCTCTGCTGAAGAAGCCGGCTCAAAAGGAGGCAATGTCAGCTTCTCCAATACGAAGTTGAGGTCCCAAGCTGGAACTGGTGGTTTCCGTGGGGGTTTTATATTTTTTGCCCCTCTGAGGAACTGCCTTAATAGAGGATGTGAGAATAAAGGAGGATCCGTATTGTATTGTGCTGAAATGGCTGAAGTGTGGATCTTGATGGAAGAGAAGGAAAGGCCACTGTTTAACATCTCAGCTAGGTACTGTAAAATCTGAGGTATATTTATTACCCAAGGATTCTGGCCCTTTGCTTGATTCCAGGAACAAAATTGTTTCCATTTGGCGGAGTAGGTTTTTCTAGTAGAGGGCCTCCTGGCCTCCAAGATGACATCCTGTACCTCTTTGGAGAGGGGAGTCTGTTGGCAAATTAAGGTATTTTCCATGCCGCTAGATTTAGAGTTCTGAGCTGGCTGTGAAGGGTCTTGTAGTTGTGCTGGGACAACAGAAGAGGAAGTTGAGGTAGGATACATGGTGGTGAGTGTGACAGGCTCTTTAGGAGAGGATACCAGTGCTGTCGTGGCCAGTCTGGAGCAATGAGAATCATTTGTGGCCTCTCTGCTCTGGTTTTTAATAGGACTTTGGTCAGTAGAGGTAGAGGAGGGAAGGCATAGACGGTCAATGCTGTCCAATTGAAAGAGAGTGCAGTGCGTCCACTTTCCATGCCTGTGGATGATAGGTCCTTGAGCAGAATTTTTCCAACTGGTAATTTCTGTGGGTAGCAAATAGATCTATGTCTCGCTG
This sequence comes from Protopterus annectens, assembly GCF_019279795.1. Lineage (NCBI taxonomy): Eukaryota > Metazoa > Chordata > Ceratodontiformes > Protopteridae > Protopterus > Protopterus annectens. The sequence goes on along the minus strand of NC_056728.1, from coordinate 442,740,893 downwards.
TCCCCATACTTGAGTTATCTTTGAGAAGACTTGAGGATGCAACTTCCATTCATGTGGGTCTGTCATAATTCTGCTTAAGTTGTCTGCCAGTGTGTTTTCCTTCCCTGGCAGGAATTGTGCTTGCAGTTGAACTTGTAATTCCAATGCTGTGTTCCACAGAGTCATAGCTTGTCTGCACAGGGGGTATGAATGCGTCCCTCCCTGTTTGTTTATGTACCACATGACTGTGGTGTTGTCTGTCCTTATTAGTAGCTGGCCCGGATGCAGTAGGTCTTTGAAGGTCATAAGAGCATTTTGCACAGCTAGCATCTCCTTTTGGTTGATGTGTAGGTGCATCTGTTTTTGGGACCATTTTCCCTGGATGCACTGATCTGACATGTGTGCTCCCCAGGCGTAGTCTGAGGCATCTGTTGTGATGATTTGACTTGCTTGTGGTATACAGAAAGGGAGACCCATGTTTCTTTGGCATGCTTGAGCCCACCACAAAAATTCCTTTTGAAGGCATGGAATGAGTGGTAAAATTGTTTCCAAGCTGTGACTGTGTTGAGACCATACGTTTTTTAGGTACCACTGTTGTTTCCTCATATGCAGCTTTGCAAATGGTATTAGTAGGATGCAAGATGCCATGAACCCCAGAGCCTGCAGGATTTTCCTTGCAGTTAGCCTGGTTAAAGTTGCCATTTTGTTGAAGTATTGAGACAGTTGCCCTTGTTTGTCTGGCGTGAGGTAAGCCATCTGGGCCATTGTATTTAAGCTGGCACCCAGGAAAATTATCTGTCGAGAGGGTATTAGTTTTGATTTCTTTTTGTTCACTGTGTACCCCAGGCAGTTTAACAGTTTTATTACAAATGCCAGATGCTGTAATAGAATGTCCTTGCTGTCCGCTTGGATCAGGCAGTCGTCCAGATATGGGTAGATTTGTATTCCTCGTTGTCTGCAGAAAGCAATTACTGATGCCAGGCATTTCGTAAACACTCTGGGCACAGAAGATAAGCCAAAGGGCAATGCAGAGAATTGATAATGGGTTGAACCTGCAAGAAATCTGAGGTATCTGAGGTATCTTCTGCAATCTTGTCTGATAGGAACATGCAGGTATGCCTCCTTGAGGTCCAACGTTACCAGCCAAGACTCCTTGCCCAGCATTGGAAGAAGCTGCTGTAATGTGAGCATCTTGAATTTTGGTACCTCTAGATATGTGTTTAGAATTGATACGTCTAAGATGGGTCTCCAATCTTTGTCCTTCCTTGGTACCAGAAATAGTCTTGAATAAAAACCTTGACCTTGTTCTTTTGCAGGTACCTCTTGAATTGCTTTCATATCCATGAGAGCGGAAATTTGTTTTTGTGCCTCTGCCCATTGATTTTGTGGCAGGTTTGGCATGCCTCTCATTTTTGGAAGGGTGTGAAAGTGGAACCTGTAGCCTCTGTCTATAATATCCAGAATCCATTTGTCCTTTGTAACAATGTGCCAGTTTTTTGAAAATAAGGGCAGTTTTCCGCCCAAAGGTGCTGCCATTATTGCTTTGTTTGAGAGGCATAGGGGAAAGTCATTGCGTCTGTTTTCTAAATGACTGTGGTCTATCTTCTCCACCTCTTGGGGCTGGTGCTTGCCACTGCCTAGCTCTTTAAGATCCTTGAGGTTGTCATCTACCCCTTGGGCGTCTGTATCTACCCCTTTGGGGTCTGTCCGTGGCTGGAAAGGACCAATTTTTTGAAGGCCAGTTTCTGCTGAAGCGTGGAGGCTGCACTTGCAAGAAATCTTTAACTGTTTGCATAGATTTCGCTTTTTCCTCCATTTTCTTTAGTACCTCTTCCGCTTTAACACCAAACAATACATCTTTTTGTGGTGCATCTAATAACTTTGCTTTGACATGATCTGGTAAGGTTTGCTCTTTGAGCCAAGCGTGTCTACATATGACAGACCCCATGACAGCAGCTCTACATGAGGCCTCTAAAGCATCAAAGCCACACTGTAAGGTATGTTTCCCCACTTGCTCTGCTCCATGCAACAAATCCTGCAACTCTTTCAAATCTGGTTGTTCTGTTGGTGTCATTTTGCATTTCAGCTGAGATAGCAAGAACTGCTGGTACTTTAACATATGAAATTGACAGTTTAATGCCCTCATGGTTAAAGTGGCTGATGTGTACACCTTTTTCCCCCACCTTTCTAATGCTCTGGAATCTCTCTCTGAAGGTAAAGGGTTTTTAGCAGTAGAGGCCTTAACCCCCTTGGGACCCTGAGAAATAGTTTCTGGGTCAGCAGAAGGGCTTTTATAAAGGAACTGGTGAGAATCATGAACCCGGTAATATCTGTCTGGTTTAACAGGGGCAGGAGGTAAAGAGTCTGGATTAAGACTGGCTTCTGCGTACACATCATCCAAAATATCTAAGACAGGAGGCATAGCCAGGGGCCTATGCTGGGGAAGTAGCAGAAATTCCCTGAGCCTTTTCTTGGAATCTGAGTAATCTTGGCCTTCCCAGTGGAAGTGCTCTCTCAATGTATGAAGGGTTTCCCCAAAAGAGTAGTCCTCAGGGCGGGAGATCGAGGGAATAGACTCCTCAGCATCAGAGTCTTCAAATGGGGAATATGCGTAATCCTGGTCCTCAGAAAGGTCTGAGGTAATAGAAGCCTGGTCTGAGGAAGGGATGTCTTCCTCCAACCTGGGTTTTTTGTCTGAGGGGGGCTGAGAACCCCTGATGAGTGTAATCAAATCCTCAGCCATTTTAAGCATCTGTTTTTTAGGCATGGGGCCTTGAGAGGGGGTCTGAGGACCCTGTTTTTTAATTTTCATTGGAGCTTTAGATTTAGAGAAAGATTTAATAGAGAAGGTGGTAGGCCTGAAAAAGCCTTCAGAACTGGCAGGCCTCGCTAAATTTTCCGTTTCTCCGCCAAGAGTGGCGTCGGTATCTGCAGTGGGAATGGAGACCGAGGAAGCTGCGACCTCAGGTACTGAAGTCGCCGGTAAAATAGTTTCGTCGGTAGTCAGGGGCTGCATAGGTGCCTCGCTGAGAACCGGAGAACCAGTAGTCGGCCTTAGCGTGATCTCAGTACTCGGTGCAGGCCTCGGGTGTCTGTCCTTATCCTTGCATTTTTTGCTGGCATTGGTAAATCCGACGACATGATATAATTAAATTTTTTGCCAAAATAATGAAGGGCAAACTCCGCCCGGCGCTTAATAGTGCGCTTGTTAAATCTAGCACAAAAACGGCAGGCCGAGACGTCGTGGTCTGGCCTTAAGCAAGGTATACAGTAAGAGTGAAAATCCTTATGCGGTATTTGCTTCCCACAAGAAATGCAATTATTAACTTTGTCTGACATCGGTCTGAGGCAAGAAAAGTTTCCCCAATGGGGTACTTAGCTTTAAAGAAGACTTTGGCTGAAATACTTTTCGTAAATTTCAGGAGCTGGCCGACCGGCACTTGCGAACTGCTTCTGCTTCGGGCACCGCACGGCAAGAAAGACTAAAGAAAATGGTGTCGGCTGCCTCTTTTATACCCCTGCCGCACTGACGTCAGGGAGGAAGCGACGACAACCGACACCAAGACTTTGGAATTCGGCCGACCGAGGACCCACCTGACGGCAGGATAACCCAAGTGTGATGACTGCAGCTGTATGCACGATGAACATCAAAGATAAAATTACAGTCAGCTGCCTGTCGGGTGCCAGGATCCGCCACATAACGCATGCACTCAAGTTACTCCACAACAAGCACAAATATGACTCTGTCATTGTCCATGCTGGAGTGAAAGACTTGAGACGTACCTCCCTGGACTACATGAAAAGAGACATGGAAGAGCTCGCGGATCATGTGGCCCAGGCAGGTATGTCCCTAGCCCTGAGTAGAATCCTGCCTTCGCCCAGAATGATACCACAATATAAGGAGAAAATGATTGACTTCAACAATTGGCTAAGCTTCTGGTGTCATTCAAAGGGGATCCAGTATCTGTCTGCCTGGGACGACATGATAGACAGACCACGATGCTTTGCCAGAGAAAGTCAGCACCTGAGGCCCCTGGGATTCAGATTACTGGCTAAGGCTCTTGCCACCCCTATAGTGCGTTTTTTAGGCAAAGTTCAAAGGACAAAACCACCACCGTAACAGGTACAAGCATGCAAATTCTGAAGGTAATTCTACTCAATGCTAGAAGTCTAAACCTCAAAATGCACTCTCTCTCGGCACTCCTAAAAATGGAGAACATCGATATCTGTAAAGTAACTGAGACCTGGTTCAAGGCTCCAAAGAACACCTCTGCAATACCAGGCTACAATTCTTAACACACCTTTCGGCCACCAAACCAGGACCGAAACATTAAGGTGGAGGAGTGGCCATATTCACCAAGGATATTCACACCACCAGGCTAGTTGCCCAACACAATGCGTCTGAAATTCTCCAGGTGCAGCTAACACTAGGTAAGACTGCAATCCAAATTGTAGCCTGCTACAGATCCCCCACCATGCCCCAAGATTCTCACTATACCTTTCTAAACATGCTGGAAAATATTAAGATACAACCAAACACCCTAATACTGGGTGATTTCAACTACCCTGCCATTAACTGGGAAATCTACTCGGGTACCAACACCTTTGCCCAACGGTTCTTGGAATTCAAAAATTCCAATGTCCTGGATCAACTAATCCAAAGTTCCATCAGGGGCTCCAATATCCTAGACCTGGTCATTACCAACATGGAAAATCGATACTCCACACCTATGGTCACCCCCTCGTTGGTCAGGTCTGAACATAAGCTAATCACCCTTAACATCCACATCCCACCCCCACCCACCAGTAAGGAAACCTCCATAAAAAATTCCTCCAAAGTCAACTTCATGCTACTCAAGTCAGAAGTGACAAACTTCATGACACCCATGCAGACGGGAACTGAAAGTTGAATTGATGAATCATACACGAAGGCACTGTATGAGCACATCAACTCATGCATGAATCGTGCCATCCCAAACAGAACCAATATGCTCTCCTCCAAAAAAAGGAAGCCAATCTGGTGGTCCCCCTGCCATAAACAAAGTTTACAACAAAAGGAAGAAACTGTTGCAGAAAAGGGGAAAATCCCAGGATGCAAAAAACTCCCTTACCAGCCTCAGTAAGAAGCCGAGATCCCTCATAAAATCCTCCAAAGCTAGTTATGAAAACAAAATTGCCAAAGATTCCAAAGACAACCACAAGGCATTCTATACCTATGTCAAGAATCTAAATGGTAATGCTCAGATCTGCTCTGAGCTACAACAGAATGGCATTAAATATACTGATCCCAAGGATATTGCCAATATCCTGGCAGACCAATTCAGTACCAACTTCACCCCCTAAACGGCCTATCTCAATACTGGAAGATTGCCAAATTCTGGTAATAACGGCCACACAGGTAAAAAGCTAAGAATACAGCATCCATGGGACCAGATGACATCCCGGGCGGTGTATTACATGAACTACAAAATAAACTGGCACCTCACCTAAGTGTCAAGTTTAATCATAGCCTCACCTTAGGCTTCATGCCCACTGAGTGGCGCACAGCTACAGTTATCCCACTCCACAAGGGGGATCCACCTTGGATCCTGGGAACTACCACCCCATCAGTCTTGACGAGCCTGATATGCACGGCCATGGAACTTATAAACAAAGACATTGGCAACCTTCAAACACTGGACCCCACCCAGTTTGGGTTCGTGAAGGGACGATCTGGTCTCCTGAACCTGACCGACTTCTTCGAATCAGTCTCCAGAGCTGTGGACGAGGGTAAGGCGATCCACACAGCCTATCTGGACCTCGCCAAGGCCTTTGACACCATCCCCCACTCTGGAATCATAGATGGATTTACTAAGCTGGGCATTAATCCCTACATCACTCGATGGGTTGCCAACTGGCTTACTGACAGAACCCACACTGTAAAAGTAGCAGACTTTAAATCAAGCTCCAGACAAGTGGAGAACCTCAGGGTTCAGTCCTGGGACCGCTCTTGTTTGGCATCTACTTCTCTGAAGTAAAGGCCAACACTAAGGGACTCTGGCTAACAAAGTTCGCAGATGACTGCAAACTGGGAGCCATTACTGAATCCCTAAATGATGTGGATACTCTACAAAAGGGTCTTACAGAAACAGATGCTTGGTGCCAGAGCCATGGGATCAAGCTCAATGCCAAGAAATGTATAGTTATCCCCTTTGGGAAAAAACATATACCCATGAATTACCACATAGGTGGCAGTACACTAAACACCGAAAGTGTGATAAAAGACTTAGGGACACAGGTGGACACTGGTCTCACCTTCGATAACCACATCGCCACAACAGTCAAGAAATCCTTCTCTGTGGCACACCTCATCACTAAGGCCTTTTCATCCAGAAAAAAGGAGGTCATTGTCCCACTGTACTCATCCCTCATTAGACCCATTATAGAATACAACGCCCCATTTGGTATGTACTTCTCAAGATATCTGCAACAACTGGAAAGGCCGCAGAAATACCTAACTAAAAGAATCATAGGCCTACAGCAGATGTCCTACGCTGACCACCTAAAAAAACTGCAAGTGTTCCAAATTCCATCTACTCATAGTTGATCTCTGCTTAACATACAAGGTCATGTCAAACCCAGAGCTGTTGGACATGCTACACTTAAAGAAATCCCAAATCCCTCAGAGCCACACGCTCAAGAGATTTAAATCTTGTCATCACAACAAACAAAACATGCTGGAGGGATAGGTTCCTGACCCAGAGATTGCCCATACATGTCAAGCAGAGCACCTCTTTGGCCCTCTTCAAAAGGAACCTTGACGATTGGATGGGAGAAAGGATATTCACCCTGGGGATCACGTTAGTCGCCCTGCTAGACAGAGGTCCAGGGAAGTAAATAGTGTGGGAAGAAATAGCGAGGGAATTGTTATGGCTAGGATTGTATGGGGCCTAGGGCCGATAGACAAGTACCAACCTATGAACCTATAATAGTGTTTTTGGAGGGACTGAGAAACCTCAGTGTTCTCCCACTGAAAACGCTTGGACATTCTATTAATAATCTCAGAGAAAGAGAACCCCCTACAGGGAGAATCAGAAATCTGAGGACAAAACCCTGAATCCATCCCTGTATCTTCCTGTTCAGATTCAGAATCTTGAACTTCTTCAGGAAAGGAGGCATCCCTCCTTCTGTTACCAGAAACTACTCTACAAGAAGGATCAATAGCCTGAATCAAACCCAGAGTCAGTCCCAGTAAACTATTCCTATCCAAAGAAATTTAAGGACGAATAGATACATTACTGATTTTCTGTTACTTATTGACAGGAAAAATTGAGCTAACCCTGTTACTAATGGTAACTGCTGCTTCCCAAGGGATGGGCACAGCATTCTGACAGAACAGGGAAACCTTTCCTGTCCCCTCTCCCAGAACTGTCAAGAGTGGTTCTCCCTTGCCCACTAAGGGGACCCCCCAAGAGCCGGAGAGGACATGGCTAACCTTCAGTCCACAGTGGTTTTTAAGTGCTACATCAGAGGGATCCAGGGTTGAGTGGCGTGAGGTACAACAAATGGCAATAGCAGAGTCACCCACCTGCGGCTGATGCAAATTGCTAGCCAACAGTGGTGGCAAGGCCTATTTGCTTAACTTTTTCTTTTGCGGCTGGAAGAAGGACCGATCATTGGCGTGGCAATCTGTTCCATAGCCAAGTCAAAAATGGTGCCTCTATCCTGAAGAAAACAAGCAACAATACCAGTAAAACTACCAGTCCACAAAAGTTACTTTCTTTTTTAAACAAAACAAAACAAAACAAAAAAAAAAAAACAAGCAGAAAAAAGCACTTTCAAACACTAGGGCAGCACCACAACCTTAAAATAAACATAACTTCTCCACAGAAAATAGTTTCATCAGTTGGATAACGCTACTTCTAAACTGACAGAAACAAGATGTGCTGCATTTAAAAGTACATTACACTCTCGAGACAATCCATTAAAACACAACAGCCCTAGCCATACCTCTCAACTGTCCAGATTTTTGCAGAATGTCCATATTTTTGCCCTGTACCTTAAACTTTGTGGTTTTCTGAATTTTTGTAGCATATCAATGAGAACAGAATTCAACTAATGACATGCATTTTAGTTTCCTTCAGAAAATGCATTGTAACACAAGACCTTTTATTCTAGTAACTAAGTTTATAAGAGCAATATTTAAAATTTGTCCCTGTTTTTGGGGCTTTATCCCCTTCATTATTTTTGGCTTTGTCCAGATTTTTTTGTGCTAAGTGGTTGACAGCTCCGCCCCCAGCTTTAAAATAACCTTTCTGAACAAGAAAGAAAGAAAATATCAGTAAAAAATAAGAAAATTGAACTTTTTTTTCCCAAAGAGAACTCATCTGATCAACTAAAAAAACAACAAGTCGACTGTCAATTCTCAAAACGCCTCATATTTGGGTTCCTAAAAACAGCGGTGGGTAACTTCACGGCGCTCATGGAAATGGAGAATAGTTGCATGACTGCCGAATCATACACCAATGCACTGTATGAACACATACACAAATGCATGGATCTTGCCATATCAAATAGAACCAAGACGCTCTCCTCCAGAGAAGCCAATCTGGTGGTCCCCTGCCATAAACAAACTCTACAACAGAAGGAGGAAACTGATGCGGAATAAGGTGAAGTCCAAAGACAGGAAAACTCCAGTATCAGCCTCAAAAAACATTGAGATCCCTCATCAAATCCTCTAAAGCTAGCTATGAAAACAGAATTGCAGCAGATAGTAAAGACAACCACAAGGTCTTCTATAGTTATGTAAAGAATCACCAAGGCAATACCCAGATTTGCTCTGAGCTAATGCACAATGGTACTTCCTATACCGAGCCAACAGATATTGCCAATATACTGGCCTAACAGATTCAGTGCCAACTTTACCAACCCCCAAAGGACCAATCACAATACCCATAGATTGCCAGACACCCAGTATTACTGCTGCAGAGGTTAAAACAGCACTGTCCAAGGCCAAGAATACAGCTTCTATGGGACCTGACAATATCCCTGGCTGTATTCTATATCAACTACAGAGTGAACTGGCACCTCACCTGTGTGCCCTGTTCAATCATAGCCTCACCTCAGGCTTTGTCCCTACAGAATTCCGCACAGTTACAGTCATTCCTCTCCACAAAAGTAGGAGCGCTATAGACCCAGGGAACTATCGCCCCATTAGCCTGACGAGTCTGATATGCAAATCTATGGAACGCATCATCATGGACCTAATGAACAAGGATATAGGCAATCTCCAAACGCTGGACCCCACACAGTTTCATTTTGTGAAAGGTAGATCATGCCTAATCAACTTGGTCAACTTCCCTGAGTCAGTCACCAGAGCTGTGGATGAAGGCAAGGTGGTTTATACAGCCTAACTTGATCTGGCCAAGGCCTTTGATACCATTCCCCACTCAGGAATCATAGAAAAACTCACTAAGCTAGGCATCAACCCTTATATCACTAGGTGGGTTGCAAACTGGCTCACAGATAGAACCCACAGTGTGAAAGTAGCTGACTCCAAGTCAGACTGCCAACTAGTCACGGGTGGAGTCCCAACAGGGTTCGGTCCTGGGTCCTCTCCTGCTTGGTATCTACTTCTCTGAAGTCCAGGTCAACACTAAGGGACTCTGGCTGACAAAGTTCGCAGAAGATTGCAAGTTGCGAGCTATTATTAACTCCCCAAGTAATGCTGACATCTTACAGAATGGCCTCACTGAGACCAACGACTGGTGTCAGAACCATGGCCTTAAGCTCAATGCCAAAAAATGTGCTCTCATCCCCTTTGGGAAAAACCCTGTTCCCATGAATTACCACACTGATGGTAGTCCACTGAACACAGAAAGCATTATAAGAGATCTAGGAACACAGGTTGACACCAACCTCTCTTTTGATCACCACATTGCCACTGTGGTCAGAAAGTTCTTCTAATGTTGCACATTTTATTACTAAGGGTTTTGCATCCAGGAAGAAAAAGGTCATAGTCTTCCTCTACTCTTCCTTCATTAGGCCAATCATCGAGTACAATGCCCCATTTGACATGTACCTCATTAGACATCTGCAACAACTGGAGAGGCCGCAAAAGTACCTCAAAAAGAGGATCCTAAGCCTTAAACATGTGTCCTATATGGACAGACTCAAAAAAACTACAACTATTCTCTGTCTCATATCGCCTACTTAGAGGGATCTCTGCTTGACTTACAAAGCCATGCCTGCCCCAGCTCTGTTAGATATGCTACATCTAAAGAAATCCCAATCCCTTCGCACCACACGCTCGAGAGACCTCAACCTCATTACCACAATCAACAGAACATGCTGGAGGGATGGGTTCATAACCCAGCGACTGCCCATGCTATGGAACAAACTTTCCATACATGTCAAGCAGAGCACCTCGCTAACCCTCTTCAAGAGAAATCTTCATGAGTGGATGGGAAATAGAAAATTCACCCCAGGGATAACTAGTGGCTCTACTTGACAGAGGCACTGGAACTAAGGTTGGGTGGTACGATGCCAGGGTAATCCTATGGCCACGTTTGTAAGGCCCCAGGGCCATTAGTCTAGTACACACCTATGAACATATAGGAGCGTACTCTTCTGCAGCAGTAAAGCTCTGATGGGCTTCATGCTCAAACTTGTCTTTCAGTCAGCTCAGTTTGAGCTGCTTGATGGTTTGGGTGTATGGAAGATGCCCTGAAGCTTTGGAAGCTGGCCAGCTGTTATAACCTTGGCAGGATATAACTCGATATAGCTAAGGCTCCTGCAGCAGTGATCAATATGAAGAACATATAATGTTGGCTGTCTGCAGACTCCCTGAAAAAAACAAGAACCATGGCCACTGGACCAAAAGCCTTGTTGGAAAATAGCTGAACAAATGCAATAACTCCAAAACAGTCCTGCTGCTGAGACTATTAGTTTTAAAGGAAGCTTGGTGTCAGACTCCTCTGAGCTCCTAAGAAGGAATATTGTAGGGAGCAAAATTCCGCACCCACAACAATAAATTTGCCATTTTCGCTTTACTAATCTCAATGACTTCACTACTTCTTGACCACGCAATGGGCTCTTAAAGCAAAAATCTAGAAATGACATTGTGACCTTATTTGCTGAAGGAGTAAGGCACAGCCAAACATGCCACAGTATGATTATTCTGGCTCTTGATGTCACAGAAAAAGAGTTATGTACTTACCACAACTTGGAATCTGTGCTATCAAGTGTCATTATTCATCATGGATGGGTCTTGGATCCCACCTTGGAACCAAGACGGCAACTGAGGGACAGATCCAGAGCTCAAGCTTCGCCCCCTTCCCATAATCCCCTGCTGACCTGTAACCCTCAGACTGAGTTTGCTGGAAAAAGGAAAAAAGCAGCATGGACTACCTAGGATACTAACTATCTCCAAGTAGAAAAACTTCCTCCAGTTTTACTAGGGCCACATAAGGAAGGGAGAAAGAGGGAGGGAATGTGATGAATAATGACACTGGATAGCACAGATTCCAAGTTATGGTAAGTACATTACTCTTTATCTGATGCTATCTGTGTCATTATTCATCACGGATGGGTCAGAGTCCCCAGCTACTATGAACCCTGGGTGGCCTCAGGGAAGGATATGCCGGAGCACAGAGAAACCAAAGGAAGCCCTGTTCCTAGACACTAAATCCAACTTGTGGTGTGAAACAAAAGTGTGGGGATTAGACCAAGCAGCAGCGGCACAAATCTCATCCAAAGAAAGCTTTGCCAAGAAGGCGGAAGATGTAGCCACAGACCTAGTAGAGTGGGCTTTAATTGATCTGGGCAACTTCCCTTGCCTGCTGTCATAAATGTAGGAAATACAGCTCGCAATCCATCTGGAAATAATTACCTTAGTGATAGCCAGCCCTTTCTGGCCTGAGAAAAGGCCACGAAAAGCTTGTCCGACTTCTGGAATTCCTCAGTTCTCTTAAGATAAAAGCGTAGCTGCCTAATGACGTGTAAACAATGTAAGGTATACTCCCCCTTATTAGAATAATTAGGGAAGAAAACTGGTAGTTGAATGGATTGGTGGAGATTATCATCCGAAGGCACCTTCGGAACGAATAAAGGATTTGTCCTAAGATATACCATATCTTTGTGGAAGACCATAAAAGGGGGTTTAATGCCGACAGCCTGCAACTCGGAAACCCTCTTGGCAGAAGTAATAGCTACCAAGAAAGCAGTCTTCTAAGACAGAAACTTAAGATCACAAGATGCAGCCAGTTTGAAGGGCTTTTGTGTCAAAGACTGCAACACCAGAGTTAAATCCCATGGTGGAGAGGGATCCTTGGATAGGAGGTCTAAAAAGAAAGACTCCATTGAGGAAAGCTTTGCATAATTTATAAGAAAAGGTGGGACCCTCATTCAAATGGAATTAGAGATGGCTGCCAATTGGAGTTTAATCGTGCAGAAGCTAGCACCTTCCTGAAAAAGAGAAGCAAAAAACAACAAAATGTCAGGAATCGGGGCTGAGAAGGGATCTAAACTTCATGGTCTGGCTCAGATAGAAAATCTTTGCCATTTACTGGAGTACACCTTCTTAGCAGCAGGCTTCTGAGAAGCTAAGATGATATTTTTAACCCGAGAAGGAAGCCTGGACTGAGAAAGGATTATTGGAACTGCAGAAACCAAGCTGTTAGATAAAGGGTTTGTAGGTTGGGAAGAGGGAAGTCCTCAGGGACGGGAAATGAGATCCGAGAATGGCTCCAATATCCAGGAAGATTTTTCAGATGAGACAGAAGAAGGGAGAACCATGCCTGACAAAGCTAAAAGGGGGCAATGAGGATGAGAGTGGTTTTCAGGCAGCGGGCTTTCTGCAAGATCTTGAGGATTAGGGGAGTTGGGGATAAGCACAGAGGAATCCCGATGGTCCATGATTGGCCAGAGTGTCCCTGGAATGACTCACCCCATCAGAGGGATCAAAACAAAGTAGTTGCTGCATTTGTGGTTGACTGGGAAGGCAAAGAGATCACAGCAAGGTTGACCCCAATGGATTAATATCTGACATGCCACTTATGGGTTCAGGGACCACTCGTGAGGACTCACGATGGATCTGCTGATTTTGTCAGCCAGCATGTTGGAACTGCCGAGAATGTGAGTTGCAAGAAAAAAGCTCCTGGAAGTCATTGCCCATTCCCACATTCTCATCGCCTCTCTGCACAGAGGATAGGACCGTGTTCCCCCTTGCTTGCTAATATGCCAGACTACTGACATGTTGTCTGTTTGAATTGCTATAGTCCCAAAAGGGAGACACTCCTGAAAAACTTGCCGATGTTAGGACTGCTCATCTCCAGGATGTTTATGTGCAATTTGGTCTCTGTGGAGGACCACGTGCCTTGAACCGTCCTTCCCAAAAAATGCTGCACCCCCACCCCAAAAGGGAGGAGTCTGTGGTCACCATGACCTTGGGCGGGGGAAGATAGAAGGGTCTCAAAAAACAGTGAAAGACCACCAAAATAAAAGAACCACCACACAGTGTGCTAATGCATTTTCCTGCCTCCCATTCCTAATGTCTCTCAAGTGTTCCAAAATCTGTTCTTTAAAGAAACTATTGGTTTTCCCATGAAGGGAACTCCCACAAGTTTAAGTTTCTGGTACTAGAGGTAATTGGAACTGATATTATGGGCGGGGATCTTAAGAATAAGACAGAGGCAAGGGAACAAGGCTGGATTTTATCACTCCAAGCAAATAACTTTCCAGGACTAAATGAGGGTTGTTTCCCTGAAGCCTATGTTGAAGGCACATCCACTTCCAAATTAAAATGTGTGTGTGCACACCCACTCCCAAATTAAAATGTGTGTGTGTGTGTGTGTGTGTGTGTGTGTGTGTGTGTATATAAAATATATATATTTTTATATGAAAGTTTTAAAGTTTTGTACCTTGGGGGTTTGTAAGTATACTACTGCTATGTGATGTAAATGTTTTATTGCTGTTTTAAAAAAAACTTTTTTACAGGCTTCTGGCAACAGGAAATTATGTCACAGTGCTTTTGCTATACAGATGGTTCTTCTCTTTAATGTGACTGTCTGATGAGTGATGTATTGTATAGTGAAAGCTCTTACTCATTTTTATGCTTACTTTTAAGTTGAATACATTTAATAACCTACAGCCTTGGTGGCCTGGCACTTTATTTGGATACTGTTTTTTGTTTAAGTGCCGTTCCTTTATCTTGGTGGTCTTTTGTTTTTTTTTTTTTAGTTTACTGTTTGATTAAGACCACACGGACATGGTTGAGGGTACTGGAGTTGAACTGGACTATAATCTATGCTCCCAAATTGTTGTTAATGGTGCAGGTGAAGCAAGTGATCATTTTCATAGGATTTTATGTGAGGGAATGAAACCGTTACTTGCACCAGTAATTGAAATGGTAGAAGTGGCTGATGATGATTTCGCTGAGAAGCAAACCTTGTTTTTTGCCCAGTTTACAGATTGTGAGAATAAGTTTTACAGACTGAAACGTCTCCAATGTCAACGCCTCCATTTGGAGGCAGAGCTGCATCATGGAGTGGTTCCAAGGGGGTTAAAGGTGTTGAAAATGCCGACATTTGGCAACACCCACCCAGAATTACTGAGAGGATGGCAAAAATTTAATCTAAAACTGAGTTTTGAATACATGAGGTTACTGACTGACTTTTTTACCCATCAAAGAAGCGCTACTCAGGAAAGTTAAAGAGCAACAAAATAATTTGTATGAGCAGTTCTCTGCAGAGATGGTTCATGATAGTCCTGATGCATTATATGACAATATTGCTGCCTTTGAGAAGAGGCTGCAAGCAATGAAGTGGAAGAAGTGTGATGTGACTGACTTTAAGAAGGGAGCAGTTTTGCCTGGCCCAAACTAGGAAGCCTGAAACAATGCTCAATGTAGGGGCAGCTAGTAGTGAACATGCTGCCCGAATGGAGAATGGGAGAGTTGATGTGCCTGAATCTACACTGACTGTACAGGTAGAAGATACCTTACTAAATAGAGCGGAAGCACCAAGGGCCATGGCTGGTGTTACAACTTCAGTTTCAATTCCTTTTCCATTACCAGAGCCCCTTCCTATATCAATGGATCATCGCAAGAGCAGGTCCAGGAGCAGGGTGAGAAGGGGGCGTGTTCAGCAGCTCTAAATATTGGGGGACAGAGGGTCATGGATGCAAACCAGAACAAGCCATAAACAACCTTGTAGTAAATCTATCATTACATATTTTGACGGCTGCACAGAAGGATTTATTGAACAAGGGACTGTTGTTTGTTCCAGCTAAACTAGCAATCATGCTGGATGTTTTATTTGATTTAAGGATGTTTGCAAGGAACATTACCTTGGCTGTGATGTTTCCGCAGCAATCACAACAGGTGAATATGTTTAGGAAACATAGCACATTCATACCTAAATTATATCCTAATGTTGATACATTTTTGAATGTATGTGAACAAGAGTGAATGCAAACTTTCATAAATAAATGCAGTTCTCACTTTTTTAATTTGACCATGGAGGAAAGTAATGCCCTAGAAGAGTTGAAGGACTTATCCACTGTTGAAATACGGCCAGCAGACAAAGGAGGAGGTATGGTCTTAACTTGACAGAGATGCCTATGTTAATGGAATGGACACTTTATTGCAGGATGACACTACTTATTTGATGATCACTAGAGAACAGGTTACAACTGCGGTGGTGGTGCTGCAGTAGCATTGTCACACAGTTAGACATTGCCCGTTCCGACCTGCGTAAATGGGCGTTCCTTCGTTGAAGGTTGTGCATTAGGCCCGGCAAGCCAGCACGTAAAAATCTACTACCAATCATTAGCGGACCAGAGTTCTGCTGTGGCGACCCCTAACCAGGAAAAGCCGAAAGACACAAACACTAGAGAACAGGTTACAGGAATTACTGAGAAAGTAGCCTTTTTGATTTTTGATCTTCTCATGACAGGAATGACATCAGAGGACCTTTACAAGTATTTTACTGTTGAGCATCCTGTTATACCCAAAATTTATGGGTTACTGAAAGTGCATAAGGATCCTGTTCAACCACCAGTGTGCCCCATTGCATCTAGTAAAGGTTGGGTATAACAGAACCCCTTTCTATATTTATAAATAAGATGCTCAGTGCAGTTTTGACTGATGTGTAAACAGTTTTAAGAGATACAAAATCATTATTGCAGAGTCTACACCATTGAGTATCTGGGTTTACTGAAGTTCCTGATTTTTACTTTGTGACAATGGATGTGGCATATTTATTTACGGTTATCCTCAATGCTTGGGCGGTAGAGAATGTGAGGACTTTCTTGACTGAGAAAGATGGATTTTCTCATGACAAGATTGAACTTATCTGTACTCTTTTGGAAATTCTGTTAGAAAATAATGTGTTTTTAATGAGAGATTTTTTCTACAGAAGCTTGGCACGGCAATGAGCACAGCATGTGCTAATAGCTACGCCAGCCTAGTACTGGCACAATGGGAAGTACAGTATTAACTGTGGACAATATCCTTTTATTATGGGATGGCTCTCTTGAACTGCTAGCAGAATTTGTTAAGTTTTTACATTCTACCACTGATTTCCTGAGATTCACATACACAGTTTCTGATAAAGAGATTGCATTTTAGATGCATCCATCAGTAAATCAGCACTAGGTTGTGTTAAGAACAAGGCTTTTAAAAAGGCCACTAGGAAGAATGCATTACTGCATAAGAAGAGCATGCATCCTCGGCACATACCGAGGAATGTGCTGAGGGGTCAGTTCTTAAGAGCTATGAGGCTTTGTAATAATGACAGCCTTCTGCAGAAGGAGTTTGAGATCAGACTTTCTAACAACAGGCTATGCACAGGGTGAGGTGGATAGCTGTATAGCTCAAGTTTGGCAAGAAAGGAAAGGCAAGGGGTGAGCATATTATGCCCAACAGCGACCTGAGGGAGACTCATCCCTTATATCTGATCCACAACGTACAGTGAGGGTTCCATTCACATTTTCAAGTGATGTAAATACTTTCTGTGATGCAGTGAAGAAACACTTGGGGATTCCAACTGTGTCTGAAGAACTGAGTGGAGTGGTATCAGAAGTTTCACGGTTTTCATTTAGAAACAACCCCAATCTGAAGAAACAATGGCAGTCCCTTGTTTTGGTGGCAGGCCTCTGCCCACCATAGGAACTCTAGTTGCAGGCAAGGTATAATAGGAATCATTGTTTCCAGGCTGTGACAATGTTGGCTCCATAAACTTTTTAAGTACCACTGAAGTTTTCTCATATGCAGTCTTGCATATGGAACTGAACCGCATGGCTTGCAGAATTTGTCTTGCAGATAACAGGGTTTTTGTAGCCACCTGTTTGAAGTGTCCGGCTCCTTCCACATCCTGCCAGCGATGAGTTCTACAAGCTAGCCAGCAGATGGAGACACCCAGGTAGAAGATGGGTCCGCCCCAAAGGTCTTCAGGAACATGGATTCCTCCAAAGACGGGGTGGGAGAAGGCCAACCACCTCTTGGCTTGAGAATTTCAAGGATGTCTGCAAAGAACACTTCCTCAGGTGGAAGCTTGGGGGACCCGTATCCCTCCTCGAAATCCATGTCCTCAGTGAGGGACTCTCTCAGGGAGTCAAAGCACCTCCTCTTAGACATCCTCCTCCAAGAGGGTTCCTCCATGGTGGGCTCTGTGGAGGACACGGAAGAGACTTTGACCCCAAGTGGGGTAGTGCCCATCTGAAGGAGTTTGCTAGGGAGGGTGGTCTGGATGATGAGGTCACACCGCCCAAAATCAAGAGGGGCTGGGGAGGATGTAGAGCCAAAGGAGAGGCAACTGCAAAGCTGAAGAAGGTCCTCTCTACTACCTGGATGGCCGCCGGGCTGGAAGAGGCTCCCCTCTCTTCTCCTGCAGCCGTAGCTGCCTGAGAAGGGAGGAGGGACCCCGATGCAGCACAGAAGATTTCAGATGATATTGGCCCTGAGCTGTCCAGTGCCGACGCCCCTAAGGAAAGGAAATGGTAACTCCGGGCCCAACCCCACCACCAGGGAGCCACTGCCAAACTCTCAGGACCGAGGTGCAGAGTGCTCCAAGGACAATGTAACAGAACCCATCAGGGACCCTGATGGTGTCGCAAAGGGAGGGATACCAGACACAGTCGGCCTCTCACAAGGAAAGCCCTGATCCTGGCATTCCAAACCATGATGGGTCAGAAGAGGACAGTGAAGTCTCCCATGGGTGGAGAAGAACTCCTAGGCAACTGAGCTGGGGACGGTAAAAAGCCCAGCTCGATCTGGGCCTTGAGGAAACTCCTCATCATCCTGTCCATATCTGTGGGTAGGAATGTTCAAATGTAACATGTGTAAGTATTTTAAGTTCATTACCGAAGGTTACAACTTCGAAATGGGCGAGTGGAAGTTTAAAACACATTACAAACTTAATTGTAATAGTAAACAAGTTGTGTACTTCGCTAAGTGTTGCCAATGTCCGGCCTTCTACATTGGGAAGACGGACAGAAGGCTAAATGAGAGAATATACGAACATCTATATAGCATTAGGAGTAAGAGGCTGTCCAATGCCTTGGCAAGACACAAAAATGACAACCCAGGACACGAGTTTAAATTTAGGGCCATTGACCAACAGGTCAGTGATGGAAGGGGTGGCTACGACTCATTAAAACTCGAAAGGAAAGAGCTTCTCTGGCAACTGAGGGTCAATGCGAACCAGAGACCAGGCATCAATGAAATGTGTTAAATCCAGTGTATAGTGAGGCTTAAGAATTTAGAGAGGTAGTGAACTTCTTCCTTAAAACTTTATTACCCATTAATCTATCAATTTACCATACCTTTCACTCACAACTTTTACACACTATACTTTTGAGAGTAGTATGGTAGTTTCAAAATGCTTGTTCTAGTTTTTATCTACCCCAAGAGGTAAATACCTGGTAACACCAGGGTACTTACCTATTCATCCACCCTTTTACTACTCCCCTAGTGGTGATTTTTTCAGACAGGTTAAAGGAGATTTGTACAGTGTTGTCATGTAGTGTAAGCTTTGGGGACCTTCCGTACACTAGCACAATAGGTGAATTTCTCCACACAGACTTACATACATACAAGATTAAAAATTTCGTAACACAACATCAATTTATATACTAAAGTACAGTACGCACCAAATGTGAAATAAAATAAAACAAAATAAAACAAATAACACAAAGGGTAAAGTACGCAGGAATGTGGTTAGGTTTTATATCTGGGTCTGTTTACTATTAGTTGGATAGCACCTTTAAATGGGTTTGTAATAAACTGTCTAAAACTTTCTAAAATTTTCCAAAACTGGTTAAAAATTCTTAAACAACATTATTCTTAAATAACATTAATCTTAGAATGTGTGATGTCTTTACATATGGGTGATTATACACTACATATAAATTAAATTAAGTATACACTCTGCATTCTTCAGACATCTCAACATTTTTTACACTTTTTATTTTTTATATGTTTCAATATTTACAAAGTATATAATTTCTTATTGCAACATATTTTTTGTTGCAAAAGACATTTTTATTGTAACATATATATGTTTTTTATGCATTTTTTACGTATTCTTTATTTTAAAGTACCCTATTGTTGGGGTTTTGAATGTAAAGTAAAAACTAAGGAAATGTCTTGTAAGGTTTGTTTTTAAAAGGTTGCATAGTTACTTGCACTCAATTGACTGTGGTACACAATGAGGTAAATAGGTTGATTAACCTTTTATTAGTTCCAATTAATCGTTGTATAAAGGTAAGCCCACTTGAGGGCTCCACTGTTTTGTCTTCTGAAGAAAAAAAGTATTTGCTTATCGAAAAGTGTATGGTATTGAACGCACTTTAAGTCAACAAGTTAATAAAGGAAAATTAATTTTAGTACTTCGTGAGGAGCGTCCTGTATCCAACTGTTTCGTTATTCATATCTGTGGGTAGTAAACTCCTAGAACACCTGCACAATATGGAGGAATGTCCTGATTTAGCTGGAGATCTAGACAATGTCCTACTGTCCTTGAAAAGGGACCTACTCAGGCCCATCAGATCTGATGACCTAGATATGGAAGGGAACTACCAATGACTATCGGATCTGAGATAACAACTGGATCAAAAGCCCTGAGAGGATTGGACGCTCCAACCGGTGCGCTAGACAGATCTGACAAAAGCGTCGGATCTGGAGAAGGCTTGCACAGATGCAGATCTGAAGACCTCCAAGGCGTCAAGGTTTTGGATCTGAGAGGTTGATCTGAGGCCCTCAGGGCAGAACAACCCGGATCCGAAGCTGTAGAGGCTGGGTTCGGATCTGGGGATCTGTGATCAGACAGCCTTGGCTTTTTTTGAAGGGGATCCATTAGGAGGAGGTAAGGACCTCTTCTTAGGATCCTGGGAAGCTGAGGAGGGACAGCCCATAGCCAAATGACCACCCTTAGCTAACTCTTTCAGAAGCAATTTGTTTCTTCTTTCCATGAGAGTCCTCAGATTGAATCCAGCACAGATGTCACACTCAGTCTCGAGATGGGACTCTCCTAGACAATAAACACACTCCTCGTGCGAGTCAGAATGAGGCATCTTCCAACCGCATCAGGGGCATCTTTTAATGCCAGGGGGCTTATCCGACATACTGCTGAAGACACACACACTGACTAGACAAAACACACACACACACCCCCCACTAAGAGGGAAAGACTCTAGACCACATTACAGAAGGGACAAAGAGAGAGATTAAACTACTATCTTTTTTTTTTTTAATAATTAGCTATGGGGGCGGCATGGGAGAAAGGGCAGTAACCCAACAAAGTAAAGTTAAGTACCGAGAGGGGAGGAAACCAAGAAGTAATTACACGAAAAAACCTGAGAGAGACTTAGGAAGGACTAGTTAACCCAAAAAGTAAGAAAAGCCCCAAGGAAAAAACACTTATCTGTAGACGGAGACTTGAGCTATAGGAATCGTGTCCTTAGTGCTTCCACGGCAAATGAGATCATAGAGTTACAGGTCAGTAGGGGGTTTATAGGAAAGGGAGGAGCTTGAGCTCTGGATCTGTCCAATAGGTTGCTGGCTTGGATCAGAGGTCAGATCCAAGACCCATCTGTGATGGATCATGACACGGACAGCATCAGATTACCCACCCAATACATCATGTGCCACTGAGAAAATCAAGTTGCCAAAAGTAGAACTCAAAGAATTCTGGGCCTCAATTATTATTATTTTTTAATGTCACTATCATACATTTCACTAACATAACGCTTTACTTCACTTAACAAATCTTACTGATAGTACAGCATTTAAGAAAAAGGTAGCACCCTCTTGGATAGTACAAAGTCTGATGGAACAGGGAACAGTATTCTATTTTAGTGCAGCTTTTGTGTAGTGGTATCTGTTTGGGGAATCTCTGGCCACAATGAGCACTTTACACAGATGGAATACAAAATCTATACCCAATGTATCAGCTTGCTCAGAAATAAAAAAAACAGCACCTTGGAAAGTCTCACCCAGAATGAAACCACCCAAAAGAAACAGTTTCCTGTTTCACAAACATTTTGGAGGCTTCTCAAACAGTGGGACATTACACCCACCAAGGATGCTTTAAGACCTTATCAAATTTCAGTCCATAAAGTGGGAAAGTCACATTTTCATTGTCCACATCCATAGAAGTTCACAAGAATCATTGGAGAAGCTCTATATACCCAGTTTTTGGGAGCATTTCATGAGCTTTTTGGGGCTGGTACAGCATCATGGTGTTAACTCAGACACAAATGTTCACAGCATGGAAGACTCAGCTGACACATTAAGTTGGGTAGACTGGCCAACCTGCACAGGAAGTGGAAAGTGAGCTGCCATCTGGAGTAGTGAATATCTCAAAGTCGGAAGCAGGCTGGTAGCTGCAACAAGGACACAGCTACCACACAACAGTTGTGTAGACAGCAGAATCCAGGCAAAACAACTGCCTCCCTATAAAACTGAAAGAGAGGGGTAACATCCTGCATATAAGAATAAGTTTGCTTAAAACTGACTGATGTGAGAGATACTGCTGAAAAAGCCACCCAACAAACTACAGTAAATGCTCAGTTAACCAGAATTCAAGCAACCAGCACTCTCAAGCAAAAAAAAAAAAAAAAAAAATTACAGTACGATTTTCATGTGATGCACTTTCTGCCCCCCCCCCCCCCCCCCCCGCAGAAACATACCTTATGTTTTTTTTTTTAGAGTTTTAAAATGGAAGACAGGAATATAAATTCCCTGTCTTCCCAACCTGAGAACAAGTCAAACCAAACAAATAATATAGGGTACAGTATTAGTCAGGACTATTTTTAATAGCAACCAGAAACTAGAGTTATCCGGCATCTACCAATAATCCCCATGGGTGCCGGTTAACTGAGAGTTTACTGTAGTGCCATGTAAAGCACTGTAAAGTAAGTTAAGGATGAGATGTGGGACTGTACAGCTGATGTCTGCTGCACTAATATCAGTTAGAATGCCATAATCCGCAGCACTGTTGGAATATGTGCATGGAAATACCAGGAAAAGATGATGTCCAGTCAGAGACTGATGGCAGTAGCCATTAAATGCATAGAATATCTAATCACCTGTTTCTGACAGTACAGTGATCTGCCAGATAAAGAAAAGAGACTTGGATATGCACTGGAATAGGCTCATGTACTAATACACACACTAGTTTTAGAAAAAAAAAAATGGCAGTAATCTTCTGACAGGAACTCCCTGATTCAAAAAGCTAGAACAGTCATATGGAAATTCTCAGCAGGAGGCTCAGTAATAATAAGGGTAAATGGCATAGCCTTAAATTATGTCTGTTGCTCAACCTATAGCTTCTAAAACATTTCTCTGGTATACCATGCCTTTCTATAACACTTCTCATGTTCCCTTGAAAAGCCTTACAAATTCCTTTTAATTCTGAAGACCCTGAGGATGAGTCAGCACATCATTCTGTATCTTCTGCAACATCAAAATGTTCTGCATAGCCATCTTTGGGTGCCTTTACGTGACAGTGTTAAAAGACCCTACAGACAATGTCTGTTTGGATATCACAGAAAGGACTTCAACAAATTAAGCACTCATTTTGATACTGTTGAAAAGATGAAGGCCCATGTGGAACATTGAATAAATGAAGGATTGAAGAGATTGAATATACAGGAAAGGACAAAAGAAGAAAACTGAGTAGATAATAACCCAAAAAGGATATCAAATGAAGTGCATGAAATGAAATTTTGTTTTGTACCCTTTTATAGTTTCACAGGTCAATACTAGGTAATCCAGTCTGCAGACTAATACATACTTAGCCAATTAGCAGATATTGACCAAAGGTGAGAACCAAACCTTGTGTCTTGCACCTGTGAGGTAAACACTAACTATTAGGCCAACTCTCAAACCCTTGAAGTAGCTTGGAGTCAATTGTGTCAGAAGACTTTCTTCTCAGCAAGACAGACAAATGGAACATCCTACTGTTGTGGTGAATTAAGAATGCTGAAAGTAGGGTTTAGTGGTCTGAGAAACTTTTTTTGCTCTGCTATCTCAATATCTAATATGTTAGGTGTCAGTCCTATTTGTTCCTATAGCACAAGCTCTGATATTAGGTCAATTTTTTAGTCTTCTGGAAGTGACAGTCTCTTCAAGTAGAACCGGAGCAAGTGGTGAAAATCTATGATAGGGCTTTTCTTTATTCCCCGATTTCTGCTTCTAGAAGAAATGGAAATGAATGGACAACTTTAAGGGCACCATGTTCAGGCAGAAACATGATCAAGACTTTAAAGACACCCAATCGTTGTGAAAAAACAAATAAAGTTGCCAACAACAGAGTCTGAAACTCCAAGATACTGAGTCATCTACTGATATCATCCAAAAAGAGCATCTTCCAAAAGAGAAGCATCAAAAATGTCAAAAGTCCAAGCTCAAACAGAAAACAGACAAACCTGTTAATCGATGAATAAAAACTGAACTAAGAAGAAAGGTTCTTCCAAGAAAAGAGATGAAAAATCCAGTAAGAAACTGCCTGACTGAGGTCGCAATGGCCAGAAATGGCACAGATAACCAACTTAATTGTGAATGCCCAAGAATCAAATCATACAAGTATCTGAGGTGAGAGCCATCAGCAGGCTAACAGACCGAGGCAACACAGGATACTTCATCTAGACAGAGAATCTATTCTTAGTGGAAAAAGAAGTTATGTCTTACCATAACGTTCCATCTGTGTTGTTGATCTTCTTTCAATCATCACTGATGTTTTCGGTTCCAAGCCCTTGGAAGAACAGAGTCGGCCTAATACCAAGCTCACGCCAGCCAAAAAACTCTCGAACTAAGCTTCTACCCATAGTGCCTTTCTCCCTGTTACCTCAGATCGAGTCTGCCCATCTTGTACTAGTAAAGCAGAGGCCATTTCTGTGCAAATGCCCTAACTTATCCCCCAGAGGGGGAAGGAGGGTGGGAAGTGGTGACTGAAAGAAGATCAACAAAACAGATGAAACGTTATGGTGAGACATAACTTCTTTATCTCATGTTGTTAATCTTCTTTCCATTCATCACTGATGGGACAGAATCCCCAGCTACCTTGTGTTCCCTGGGCGGCCCTTATGGAAGAACATTCCTGAGCACCACTGAGCCAAAGGCAGCTCTCTCCCTGGAGACCACATCCAATTTGTAATGATTAATAAAAGTGTGCGGGGGGGGGTTAGCCCATGTGGTTGCTGCACAAATATCATCCATAGAGGCTCTGGAATGGAAGGCTACAGATGCCATAGATCTGGTAGAGTGGGCTTTAACATTCTGTGGTATAGATTTTTTGCAAGTGAACAGATGTAGCTTATGCAATCCCTTAGCCATTTTGATAAAGTGATCTTGGAGACGGAATTTCCCATTCTAGGCCCAGAGAAGGAAATGAAAAGTTGGTCTGTTTTACGCATTGCAAAGCCAGAAACTTTAATGTTCGAAAAAAAAATAAAATAGAATACAAAAATGTAAAAGGTTAACACTTTCATGACTCACAGGTCGCTTCATCAGACAGTTTTAAACAAACTAAAGGCATCTTTATATAGCAGCATCTAGTTGTCAGCTGATACAATTGTCTTTTAAAGAAAAACCCTCAAGCAAATAGATTATGAAATATGCTAAAATACAAATATGTAATAATAACTCTATATCTAAAATATTTAAAAAGTATCCATGAAAATAGAGTACTAAAAGACATATAAATATTGATTAAAATATTTAAAAAATTAGAAAAAAAAAAAAAAAATATATATATATATATATATATATATATTTATGTATATTTATTTACGTTTTAAAGGACATGCTTTTAAGAAGGGTTTTAATGAAGGCATATTATTGAGACCAGGAGGTTTCTCTGCATTTAGCAACAGAATCCACCTCTGCTCAGCAGCCTCTGTCCGATTTTCCAGATCACCTCCTCTAATGGTGTTATCAATGACCTGCAATATAAAAAATTTAAAAGTATGTGAAGAATCTATGTAGCATGGGTTGCTAAGGCATTAGTTTCCTTTTTATTTTTAATGTTTCTAATATGTTCTAAAATTCTGTCTTTAAAACACCTATTGGTTTTCCCCACATAGTACACATGACATCTCTCATAGAATGAAAAATAAACAATATTTTCAGTTTTACAATCTGCATAATGATGCAATGAAATGTTAAAATTACAAAAAGGATGTATATAAGTGGCATTCCTGTAAATGTATTTACACGCTGAACATTTTCTACATGGGAAGATACCTGTTCTCATAGAAATAGGTCTGGCAAAAGAAACAGGTTTATTACAAAGGTGTTGCTTCAAAGACTTATTTCTAAAAGAGAAGGAGGGAATAGTACCAACTTTATTCATAATATCTGGAATATCACGTAAAATATTCCAATTTTTCTTAATGATGTCACAAGTAGCTATCAATATCACTGGAGTATTGGACAACCCTAAAGGTGTCCACAGTACTAGAAGAGGATTTAAATAAATATGATTCTTCTGTATTAGTATCAAAATATGGTTTACATCTGCTTGATCTATATGTCCATGCTTCATTAATTATCACATCTATATCTAACTCAGAATACCCCCGGTCTAAAAATTCTAATTTAAGATCTGTAAGGGCTTTTTTTTACATCTGTATCATTATTATGCAATTGAAGCACTCTAAAAATTTGTCCTTTAAGCACATTTCTAGGGATGTGTCTTGGATGTATATTTCTTTTGTGTAGAAGGATGTTTTTCTTTGTAGGTTTCTTGAAAATACTGCTGGAAACTTCATTCAATTCAAATTTTGTAAGAAGTACATCAAGAAATTCTATTTTATTATAAGAGCATTTATATGTGAAGTCCAAAAAATCAGTAGTATTATGCATATAAGCAACAAAATTATCTAATTCCTGTATATCACCCTTCCACAACAAAAAGATGTCATCCACAAAACGCACATACCAAAGAATTTTATCATAATACTCATTAGTTCCTGTTAATATAGATGTATGCTCCCAATGTGCTAGAACTAAATTGGCATAGCTATTGGCACAAGCTGTGTCCATAGCTACGCCAATTTTCTGAAAATATATTTAATTTTCAAAAGTAAAGATGTTATTTTCAAGTACAACATCTACCTATGCACAAATCAGCTTAAACTTGTTGTCAGAACAACAATTATTCAGTCAGAAATTCCCTAATCATTTCAATACCCTTATCACTGGGAATACTAGTAAAAAGTAATTCAACATCTAATATAACAAAAATATAATCACTGTCAATGGTCAATAATTGGGTATGTAGTCTTTCTAAAAATGACTTAGTATCTTTCAAAATAGTATGACGTGTCTAATATTGTATGCAAATTATTTTCTAGAAAAATCGATAGTGGTTCAGTACACCATCCTGTACCAGCCACAGTAGGTCTCATAGGTGGAACATTCTTATTTTTATGAATTTTAGGTAATCCATATATCATCGGAATTAATGGATGGGCTACATTAAAGAACTTAAACAAGTCTTCATTTATAAGTTCTGTCATTAATAAGTCAAACACTAAAATAGACACCTTTTCCATAATACTGTTTGCAATCAGTTTAGAAATACATTGGTATGTATTTACGTCATTTAACAGAGTCATCATTTGTTTCAAATATAAATCCTTGTCCAAACCCACTATCCCTCCACCTTTATCGGCTGGTTTAATTACAATTGACTGTAACATTTTTAACTCATTTAAGGCTGAAATGTCACTACTACACATATAAAAATTGCTTCTAGTACCTTCAGCAAAAAGCTACCTAAATTCAAATTCACATACATTAATGAAGGATTGAACTACAGAGTCAAAACTTGGACTAAAAGTGCTAGGTTTCTTATAAGAATTATTGGTACTACTTGTACGTTCAGAAAAAAAATGGAAAATTGGACAGAGGCTGCTGAGCAGAGGTGGATTCTCTTGCTAAATGCAGAGAAACCTCCTGGTCTCAATAATATGTCTTCATTAAAACCCTTCTTAAAAGCATGTCCTTTAAAACATAAATAAATATGCATAAATATATATAGATATATTTTTTCTAATTTTTTTATATTTTTAATCAATATTTATGTCTTTTAGTACTCTATTTTCATGGATACTTTTTAAATATTTTAGTTATAGAGTTATTACATATTTTTATTTTAGCATATTTCATAATCAATCTATTTGCTTGAGGGTCTCTCTTTAAAAGACAATTATATCAGCCGACAACTAGAAGCTGCTATATAAAGAAACTATCTGATGAAGCGACTTGCGAGTCGTGAAAGCGCTAACCTTTTACATTTCTGTATTCTGTTTTATTGTTTTTTCGAACATTAAAGTTTCCGGCTTTGGGGCGGCCACGGTGGTGCAGTGGTTAGCATTGCCGCCTCACAGCAAGAGGTTCTCCGGTTCGATCCTCGGCTGGGGTGCCTTCTGTGCGGAGTCTGCATGTCCTCCCTGTGGTCGCGTGGGTTTCCTCCGGGTGCTCCGGTTTTCTCCCACATCCCAAAGACATGCTGCAGGTGGATTGGACACTCTAAATTGGCCCTAGGTGTGCATGTGAGTGTGCCTTCTGTGGAAGGTTGGGCGCCGGGCTGGCAACTCGACACCGTAAAACTCCACTGCCATTCAATGTGCGGACAGGTGATCCGCTGTGGCGACCCCTAACCGGGAAAAAGCCGAAAGAAGAAGAAGAAGAAAGTTTCCGGCTTTGCAAGTTGCTGTGCAGTTTATTTTCGTTAAATTTATACTTTTTACTGCACTATACTGCACCCTGCATCCATATTTTGTTCTCTAGTTTTACGCATTGGTTTGGTTCTGAATAAATAAATACTCAGGTGCCTGTGTAAATCCAAGAAATGTAGACAGTACTCCCCTTTATTAGTTAAATTTGGGAAAAATACTGGCAAATCAATGGTCTGATGGAAAAATCTGAAACAACTTTGGGGGGAAAACATGGGTTTGTCCAGAGTAATACTCTGTCCTTGTGGAAGATTAAATAGGGCCTTTTAATGCACAATGCCTGACGCTCTGAAATTCGTCTGGCTAATGTGATGGTTACCAGGAAAAGGGACTTCCAAGATAAGAATCTGAGGTTGCATTTTGCTGCAGGTTCAAAAGGGGGTTGAGTGAAGGACTGAAGAAGTAACGTGAAGTTCCATGGCTCTATAGGTTGTCTGACTGAAGGCCTAATGTGAGAGATCCCTTTAAGAAAGGTTTTGCATAACCGAAGCGACATGAGAGGAAAATCACCCAACCCATCATGATAGTTAGAGATAGCCGCTAGATGTACTCGTATGATAGAATCTGCAGCTCCATCTTCAAAGAATTTTGACAGGTATTGTAAAACTGCTGTAACTGGAGCCGAGTAAGTATCTAGCCTCCTTTTCTTAGACCAAATAGAGAACCTCCTCCATTCGTCTAAATATAGTCTTCTGGTGGATGGTTTGTGAAAGGCCAGGATAATGTCACGTACAGATAAGGAAAGGTTATCCTGCCTGGTGATTAACGGAAGTGGAGAAACCAAGCTGTCAGCTTGAGACTGGATAGGTTTGGGTGACAACCTTTGGAGGTGAGAAATCAGGTCTGGAAGAGGGTCCAGAATCCACGGTCGACATAACAGATGAGGCCAACGGAACAGGAAACAAACCTGTCAAGGTCAAAAGGGGGCTATGAGGATCACTTTGCATTTCAACTGAATAGCTTTCTTTATGAATTGGAGAGTCAGAGGGATGGGGGGATAGGCACAGAGCACTCCCGTAAGCCAATTGTGAACCAGATCGTCCCTCGGCGACGCCCTCTGTGGGGGGAATAGGGCAAAATAGCTGCTGCATTTGTTGTCTGATGGGGTGGCAAATAGGTCGCAGCAAGACTGGCCCCAGTGGCTAAAAATTTCTGCCGCTATTTCGAGATTGAGGGACCACTCATGAGGCAGGAGAATACATCTGCTCAACTTGTCGGCAATTATGCTGGAATTCCCAGAGATATGCGTTGCTATCAGAAAGTGGTTGGAAGCTATCGCCCACTGCCAAATTCTCATGGCCTCTCGACACAGGGGATAGGACTTGGTCCCACCTTGCTTTTTCATATACCAGACTACTGACCTGTTGTCTGACTGAATTGCGATCATTCCAGAAGGAAGAGCAGATTGGAATGCTTGCAACGCTAACAGCACCGCTTTCAGTTCTAGAACGCTGATATGCAGGTTGGCCTCCAAAGTGGACCATGTAACTTGGACCTTCTTTCCCTGGAAATGGTCCCCCCACCCTATCAGGGAGGCATCCGTGGTCACAATGGCCTTGGGTTGAGGGGGTGGAATGGATGGCTCCAAATTTCTGTGTCTGGCCTCATCCACCAAAGAAGGTCCTGCTTGCAACAATTGGTTATCTGAATTTGAAAGCACAGAGGGTGGCAATTTGGAGACCACTGAGATAGCAAAAGCCACTGAAGTATTCACATATGCAGTTTCGCAAGAGGCACTACTGGTATGGAAGCTGCCATGGATCCTAAAACCTGAAGAACCTCCCTTGCTGAGGCTTTGTTTTGACAGAGTATCACCAGAAGCTGGAGCCTCAATCTCTGAAGTCTGTGAGCTGGGTGTGACATCAGACAAGAACGGGCGTCAAAGACTGCTCCAATGAATTCTATGTTCTGAGTTGGAGCAAGGTTGGATATCTCCCAGTTTATCATTATCCCCAAAAGTCTTGCCAGGGAAAGATTGAATTGCAGGGCTGTTACCGGAAGATGTTTGGTGGGGGCGGTAAGCAGCCAATCGTCCAAATATGGACACACCTGGAATCCCTGCAGTCTCAAGTGAGCTGTAACCACTGCCATGCACTTTGTGAACACTCTGGGGGCTGTAGAGAGTCTGAACGGCAGGGCATGAAATTGGTAGTGATCAACTCCTAGCCGAAAGTGAAGTAGACTCCTGGAGCATTTGTCCATTTTGATGTGGTAATACACGTCCCGGAGATCTATTGAACATATCCAATCACCTTCCTTTAGAAAAGGGAGAATGGACTGAACCATGACCATCCCGAATTTCATTTGGGCAACAGACTTGTTCAAATTGCTGAGATCCAGAATTGGTCTCCAGTCCCCTGTCTTTTTGACACCAAAAAGAATGCTGAGCAGAATCCGTATCTGCATTGGTCTGGTGGGACTAATTGGATGACTCTTTTTTGATATAGCTTGTTTATTTCTGCAGCTGCTTCTTCCCTTTAACTGGGTGGAATGTCTGCAAGTTTTGTAGGAAGTTTTGGATAAGTGATTAGGGTAATGAGGAAATGGTGTAGCCTCTGGTTATAATCTTCTGCACCCAAAGGTCAGAAGTTACTGAATGCCAGGCAGCATGGTACGGAGAGAAATGTCCCTCAACTGCTTCCAGAGGAAAGCAATCGGGCCACTCTTCAGGAGTGCTGGTAAGGCTGGCCAGAAAAAGAATCCATGGGTCTCTGATTACGCGAACCCCCTCTGCCTCGGTAGGAGGGTCTTCCAGAATGGTTACCCCCTCTGCCCCTGGGGGGTATCATCCCTACATGTGGCATGGAAAGGACCCTGAAATTTTTTGTGCCACATTTTTTCCACTCCTCTAGTTCCTGGAAATGGAATGGTGAGGATTGGAAAAATGCAGACCTATGGCAGACAGGGTCTTACCATCCTGCTCACACCTGGTCAGGGTGTCTTTCACCTTGGGGCCAAAAAGGGAAGATGCTTCGACTGGAGCATTCAGAAAGGAAGACTTGAAAGGGTCTGCAAAGTCACAGAAGCTCATCCAGGCATGGCGTCTCATAACTATGCCTGAACCCACCGCTCTAGCCACCCCTTCGGTTGCATGTAAGAGAAACCTCATGAACGAATTGGAGATCGACTCCAGGGTTGCGAGCTGGGAGGCAACTTTGTCCCTTACCTCATCAGACACCTGTCCTGCGAGTGTTCCAGAGAGTTCGGAAACCAAGTCTCTTTGGAGCCTAGTAAAATGTGCCAAGTAATTCAGAGACCATATGGCAAAAGTCACTGAAGCAAAAACTTGCTTCCCTAATCTGCCCACACCCTGAAACTCTCTGTTGGGCGGATGAACAGTATGACTCTCTTCGGTGAGATCCTTTATCTTGTCCGCCTCCACCACCATAGCATCAACTGGTAATCCCTCTTGACCAATGTGGGTTTTCCTTGGGGGAGGTATCTTGTCAGGTCTCCGAGGGATCGACTCAACAGAATCAGGGTTCTTCCAGGCGTGTTGCACCATGAGCTGTACCCAGCTCATCTGCGGGCAGGGTCACCCAAGAAGTAGAAGGCTGGGCACGGAAAGCCTGCAGAAATACGGACTTCTCAGAAGGAGGGTTAGTGGGCTTCCAATCACCCCTCTGTTTCAACATTTCAAGGATGTCCCCAAAGGAGACATCATCAGGGGGTGACCGTGGGGACCTGTCACCGTCATTGAAATCCATATCCTCTGTCAGAGACTCTTCAGGAGAGTCTATGTGCTTCCTCTTGCATGATCTCTACCTTGGGGACTCCTCAGCGGGGGCTTCTGAGGAGGACTCTGAAGAGGGGTTACCCTG
This sequence comes from Protopterus annectens, assembly GCF_019279795.1. NCBI lineage: Eukaryota > Metazoa > Chordata > Ceratodontiformes > Protopteridae > Protopterus > Protopterus annectens. The sequence continues at coordinate 442,708,872 of NC_056728.1, read as the reverse complement.
TAATGGGGTCTCCTGCGACTTTCCTGCCCAGTGTTGTGGGGTAGTGGCTTGTGTCAGCTGTAGCTCAGGGGGAAAAGAGGTTTGGGGTTCCGATGTCTGTGGAAAGTTTCCAGAAGCAAGTGTCCTCTCCACAGCTTGGAAAGCAAATCCGCCCAAAGAGGGATGGAAGCCCGAAACTGAGAAGGACAACCTTGGAACCAGTGTCACACCCGCTCCGTCGAACCTGCTCCTGAGGATGGAGCCTCAAGCAGGATCGGTGCACAGAACTCTTGGCACCATGGACAGAACCAAAGACACACTCGGAACCGTGCCGCGAGCCGAAGAGCCTACAGCCCAATCACAGGGTTGTGGAAGGCCCGGTTCAGCAGGGACCAAAGGCCAAAGGGACAGTCCTGGAGCACCAGTCAGGTCCACTACAGGAGCTGAGACAGGGGGTTCCGAAAAATATGTCTGAGCTGAAAACTTTGGAACCAGTATGGTCAAAGGAGGAGAGTAGGATGGAGTCCATGGAGAAGTCAACCCAAGTCCTGCAGGTGGATGGGTCCTAGAAGGAGTGGGTATCCCCCTGCTGTCAACAACTGGTCCACAAGCCACACCACGTCAAGCTCGGAAAGGCTCCTGGTGGATATTCCCGACGGGGAGTCAGATCATTCTAGGAACGGACTCTATACTTGCCCTAGAAATGGATCTGTTGATGTAGAGTATCAGGTCCGTGGTGTGGAATTTACCAGCACCGATGTCTCAAGTCTGGAGACAGGAAGAAGTGGCATCAAGATTGTTATCGGGACTGTAAAAAGACTCTGTGCCGAAGGGCACTCGGAGCCAACATGGAAGGTTCAGTAGCAAGCATAAATCGCAGAGATGGGCATCGACATAGCAGCATTCAGTGCCAAAGTCTTAGTAATCTTTGGGAAGTCAGTAGTCAGTGCCAGAGACAGCATCGGAGCCGAAGCTGGCGACAATATAGGAACAGTCATAGTCAGAGCAGAAGAGGTCGGTACCGATGAGGCAGATTTATGCTCTGAAGAAACTTTAGGTACCTTAGGCTTTACAGGTTTGCCCAGGTCACCTGATGGTGAAGAGGGAACAGTGTGAGACCTTTTCTTATCCTTGGTTGGAGGGGATGAGACTTCCATCGCAGAAAGGGCCTTTGAAAAGGGCGACTTAAGGAGGCCCTTCAGAATCAGCTTGCTTTTGTGCTCTTTCAAGGTGTACTGGCTAAAACTTTGACAAATCACACACAGGGGTTGCACCAGAAGATGGGGCACCCCCAAACAATAAACACAGTCATCATGGGAATCACTGTTAGGCAGTTTACCCTTACATGAAGTACAATGCTTAAACCCTGACGTGCTCTTTTTATCAGACATCATGAACAAAATACACACAATATGTTAGACAGAAAACTAAGGCAAAGAGTTCTGATTCTGCTATATTTATGTCTAATACGTCTACAGATCCACTATATCTATATCTAAATATATATCAAAAACACACAAGTTAGCTGAAAAAGGAAGAAAAAGAAGAAATACCACAAAGGTAGGAAGAAAGGCCGTACCAACAATGGTACTTAAAAAAACACCAAATGGGTAGAAATAGAAGGGTAAAACGGTCTAAATATAGCTTCAAATTTAAGAAATATCAAGACTAACTAGAAGAAATAAGAGGTATACAAAATATCTAGAAAAGATATCAAAAGTTTTCCACTTAGTTGACAGCTTGGCTGAAACACGGCTTTATAGCTACATGGCAAACGATATCTGAGGTAACAGGGAGAAGGGCACTATGGGTAGAAGGTTAGCTCGAGAGTTTTTTGGCTGGCACAAGCTTGGTATTAGGCCGACTTGGTTCCAGGGGCTCGGAACCAGACCCATGAGTGACGAATGAAAAGAAGATTAACAACATCAGATCACAGCTTTCGCAGAATAAAGGCTTTTTGGTAATTTCACTCACTTCTAAAATTCAAATCAGAAAGTCAAGTAGGAGGTAAGTGACCTAAACCAAAAGCTGTGACACAAAATGAAGCAGACTGTTACCTTAACTGGGTGAAGTGGCTTCCTGAGTTTGTAATGGGATAGTTTCCAGCACTGCCAGAAATTTTAAGAGTCTAGAAACCACACCTTGCATTGCCATGCAGAATCAACAGTCATAAGCTTTGGTCTTTTCTTAACTGAATTTTGCTACTAAGTGCAGACATCAGAGGGAATGATGGGAAGGCATTCAGCATCTTCCAATGACACAAGACTGAGAATATGTACACTGATAAGAGTTTGCTATGCTAAACTGAGAACAGTGAGAGGACTTGTAGCTCTCAACCTCTTAGCACAAAAAATATGGACAAAGCCAAAAATAATAGGTGGACAAAGCCCCAATAAAGGGACAAATTTTAAATATTGTTCTTAATAAACTCTGAAAGTTACTAGAATAAAAGGTCTTGTGTTACAATGGATTTTCTGAAGAATATGAAGTCAAACTCAAACAAATGTCATTATTTAGTGAATTTATTCCTCACAATTTGCCACAAAACTCCAGAAAACCACAAATTTTATGAGGAACAGGCCAAAAATATAAGGCAAAGATCTGGACAGTTGAGAGGTATGAAAGGAGTGCATTCTCCCAGATGGGAAACAAGTCAGCTTCATGGGTGCCATAATTCCTAAGGACTCTGACTTCACAGAATGAGAAAATCCTTAACTCCAGAAAAGACTGAAAAATTAGCACAGGAAATATGTCAATGTTCATTTCTCCAGGGATATGAGGAGGTTTGTCTATAGCCAACTGCCAGATGTAGAATGCCTTTCTGCACAGGGGATGCAAGACGGTGTTACCCTAACTGTTTAGATATTACAATGCAGACTGGTTGCCAGACAGGATTAGGACGACACTGGCACTACCTCCCCCTCTAATGCTTAAAAGCAAAAATCACTACCCTAAGCTGCAGCTGGTTGATGTCCAGTCCTCTTCCTTTAGGGGATCTAGTTCCCCTGAACCATGAAGTGCTAAAAGCAACCTCTCCACACAGTGATGCACTAGCTGTCAAAATATGCAGTATATTCAAATTCAGAAATAAGAAGCTTAGCCCAGGGCACAGAAATATGAAGTCTCGACTACAACCCAGATAATCAGTGCTCAAAGGGAGAGATGTGTAATTGTAGAGTTGATATCATCTCACTCATCCTGGGAGGAAGGAAGGAAGGAAGGAATGCCCCAAGGCTTTCAGCACTGATGACACCTACTGTATATGTATATGGCAGCATGCACTCCTACTCTCCCTGAACAGGAGAACTTCTCACCTGTAACTCGTTATGAGAACGATTCCTCCTTTTAAGTCTTAAAAATTCTATGTTCCATACTGAAAGGATCTGACACACATTCACTATTAAGAATTTTATTTTTATTAATTATCAAATGGTATATAATACTAATTCCACAAAATAACTTTCTGCAGGTATGGAGAAATAGTTATTTAACCATACTGTAAGTTTTTTAGCTAAGGTTAACAAAGGTTCCTCAATTTTCCCCACTTGTTCCACATTCTGACAGGTACTGCCACATATTTTGGAAACTAAAGTTTGAGAGCTATGCCAGGCAGCTACAAAGAGTCCATGAATAGCTTACAGAGAAGGAATGGGTTGGTCTCTTGCAGTAAGACCTGCAAATTGCTCCTCACCCCCGCCCCCTGAATCCTATCAATGGGATAATGGATGGGTTGATTGGACTTCACTGGCAGGAACAAATGAGCAGAGGGTTTGTCACCTAGCCTAGCGATGCCCAACAAATGGGTCAAGTGGGTAAAGATAGCGGAATTATCAAACAAAAGTCCTGCAGACATGGAGAAAGTTTAAAACATGTGAAAGTCTGAACTGACACCGACTGGGACTGACCAACACTCCAAAGCTCACTGATAAGGTCTGACAAAATAGATCCATGAATAAATGGGGAATCTAACCATTCACAGTGAAAAGCCCAATGCAACACCAGCAATCAAAGATGTATAAAAGAGATAAACAAAAGAAAGCAGCAGCAGCTGACAAAAGTCAGACTGAAACAAGAGCAGTAACTATCAAAATGAAGAGCAGTCAGACTACCATGGTCAGAATAATACACTTTAATAAAAACAAATACGAGATGTGATGCAGATTAGTGTTTTCAGGCAAAAAGCCTTCCTCAGATCTTAAAAAAAAAAAAAGAAGTTATGCACCTACCATAACTTTCCATGTGAGTTGTCCATCTCCCCTTCATTCTTTACTGATGGGTTCAGAACCGATCCTCAGTTCTGACTCGGCCGATTACTAAAGCTCAAGGTTTTCAACCAGCTCGTGGCTAACTCCCTATCCCATGATGCTCTAGTGCCTTCCTCAGATCTTGTTTGCTGCAAACTAATGCTCATACCCATATCTCTATAGTACACCTATGTAAACACAGACTTCAGAAGAGGGTCAAAGCACAATAGGTGCCAATTATAAGGGTCTTGATCTTCTAGAAACCAGGTTGGAGGTGGGGGGGGGTATAAGAATAAAGGCGAGATGGACAACTCACATGGAACGTTATGGTAGGTACATAACTTTCCTATCTCGCCTTCGTTCTTTACTGATGGGATAGCATCCCTAGCACCATTTTTCTTGGGTGGCTCACAGTAGTATATTCTTCAGGAAAGTGGAACCAAAGGAGGCTCTGTCCCTGGAGGCCAAGTCTACTTTGTAATGAGTGATGAAGTTATGAGGCCTGGACCAAGTGGCTGCTGCAAAAATTGTATCTGTTGGTAATTTCGCAGAAAAGGCAGAGGAAGTAGAGACAGCCCTAGTGCAGTGAGCTTTCATCTTGTCCGGTAACGGTTTGTTCACTGAATGGTAGATGAAGGAAATGCAGTCTGACAACCATTTAGATAAGGTGGTCATTGTTATGGGAGCAATTTTCTTGGAGTCTGAAAAGGAGACAAAAAGTTGGTCAGTTTTTCTGAATTCCTTTGTTCTGTGTAAAGAGAAGTGTACTTGTCTATGAACATCAAGTTGGTGGAGCATATACTCTCTGCCTTATTGCCATACTTGGGGAAAAAATACTGGTAAATCTATGGACCGATTAAAATGGATTCTTTACACACTTTGGGTAAAAAGGTAGGATTGGTTCGGAGAGAAACTCTGTCATTGTGGAATAACATGTGGGGGTTTCATGGATAAAGCTTGTAGCTCTGAAACTCTACGAAAAGATGGCCTTCCATGACAAATACTTAAGGTCACATGAGGATGCTGGTTCGAAGGGGGGGAAGAATTATTCAAGATAGAACAAAATCTAAGTTCCATGGTGCAAGAGGGGTTCTAATGGGTGGTCTCAAAAAGATTAGTACCTCTCAGAAAGGCCTTTGAAAGTCTATGAAAGACGACGTTAGGTCCTTCATCTCCAAAATGAAAATTTGAGATCACTGCCAACTGAGCTCGAATAGTCAGAGCCACTGCTCCTTCATTGAAAAGTTTTGTCAAAAATTCTAAGATAGCCGATATAGGTGCCGAAGGGTCAATATGGTTTTGCAATGCCCATATGGAGAATCTTTTCCACTTACTGAGGTATAACTTCCTAGTAGATGTCTTGTGGGAAGACATCAGTATGTGTTGCGCTGTGGAAGAAAGATTTTGTAGTCTGGTTATAGTTGGAATTGGGGCAGCTAAGCTGTCAATTTGAGGGTCTGAAGGGATGGATGAAGAGCCCCTGATGAATGAATCAGAAGATCTGGTGCTGGGTCCAGAATCCAAGGCTCTTCCAAAAGATGAGGTTGTAGGAAGGGGAACGAAATTTGGTGAAGCCAGTAAGGGGCTATTAGTATTAAGGTCCTTCCCAAAGCACTGGCTTTCTGTAGAACCTTTGGTATTAACAGGAAGGGAGGGAATGCATAAAAGAGACCCAGGGGCCAATCGTGTACAAGTGCATCCCTTGGGGTTTCCCCCGGTGAGGGATTAGGGCAAAGTAGCTGCTGCATTTTGTGTTTGTGGACTTGGCAAAAAGATCGCAGCATGGCTGGCCCCATCTGCGGAAAATCATTTCTGCCGCTTCTTTTTTCAGGGACCACTCGTGGGGCATTAGGACTGTCCTGCTTAGTTTGTCTGCTATCATGTTGGATCTCCCCTTGATATGCGTTGCTATCAGAAAGCGTTGGGAGGAAGTAGCCCACTGCCATACTCTCAGGGCCTCTCGACATAAGGGGCAAGATTTGGTTCCTCCTTGTTTGTTTATGTACCAGACTACTGACGTGTTGTCGATCTGGAATGCAATTGTTCCTAGAGGAAGGAAGTCTTGAAAGGCCTGCAACACTAGAAGAACCACTCTCATCTCTAGGACACTGATATGCAGGTGGGCTCGTAATCTTTTCACGTGCCTTGGGTTTTCCTTCCCTGATAATGCCCCCCCCCCCCATCAGAAAGGCATCCGTGGTCACTGTGGCTACAGAGTATGGTAGAACAAATGGACGGCCTATCTTCACTCGGTCTGAAATTAGCCACCAATCAAAGTCTCTCTTGCAAAATTCTGTGATTGTAAATTGATGCAACATTGGAAGTTCCTGAAAGGACCATTGAGTGAAAAGGAGCTACTGTGAGATCCTCATATGCATCCGAGCTAGAGGAACTGCATTGATAGCTGCTGCCATCATTCCCAGTAACTTGAGGACTGTCGTTACCTGGGCTTTTGTTTTTGAGAGGAGGTCCATAACCTGTTGTCGAAGAGCATTAACCCTGTCTAATGGAAGTTTTAATGTCACTGAGGTGATGATTAGATCTGCAGCTATAAAAAACGGTATGTTGAGATGACAATAAGGCAGATTTTTTGAAATTTATGGTAATCCCCAACTGGTAGCACAGATTTAATGTGGTGTCTCTCACCTGAATGAGTTGATGCCTGGTGGTGGCGCTTAGGAGCCAGTCACCTAAGTATGGAAACACCCAGAATCTTAAACGTCTCAAGTGAGCTTGTGACTACTGCCATGCATTTGGTGAACACTCTGGGGGCTGTATTGAGACCAAAGAGCAGAGCTCGAAGCTGGTAGTGACTGGCTCCCAGCCGAAAGCGCAGATGATCCCTGGATGGCCTGTCCATTTTTATATGGTAGCACTCATCTTGGAGATCTACAGAGCACATCCAACTCTCTTTTCCCAGAAAGGGAAGTATCAACTGCAGTGTAACCATCCAGAACTTTGTCTTTTTCACAGTTTTGTTTACTATGCTGAGGTTCAGTATGCGTCTCCAGTCCCCTGTCTTTTTTGGAACTAAAAAGAACCTTGTGTAAGTTCCTGATCATATTTGGTCTGCGGGGACAGGTTGGATGACTCTTGTGTAGCAACTTTTGACTTTCTACGGTTGCTTGTTTCCTGTGACTGGGTGGAACATCCGGAATCTTTTTTATCAAGGAAACTGGGGTGGAAAAGGGTATAGAGTATCCTAGCACTTGATAGATGCTAGTTTAATATTTAGTAGTATTCAGTGGATATATCTATGTTATATGTACATTCTTATTTGTTCTCATTTTTATAACAACCAACATCTTCTGGTCATTTATTGGTTATTTATTAATTTTAAACTTACAGTATTTTAAAATAGCATTTTAAAGTGGCATTTTAAAATAGTGTTTTTATTTAGATACAGATTGCATGTATATATTTATGTTATGAATTGTATTTATTTACATTACTTATGGGTTACTAGGATACTTTTAGAAACTTTGTAGGAATGTATGCAAGGATTCATCTGGGTATGGTTACTTTAAATATTTAATACTGATTAATAGGAGGAAACAAAGTCATTGCCAATATTTATTTAAAGCCTAGTATTGCCTGCGATATTTTATCTGATGAAGCTTTTTTTTAACTTAATCCGATATGAAAGCACTTATCTTTTATAAAATAAAGTTTATTCGTGGTTTTCAAGGAGAAGAAAACGTGTCTTGTGTGTTCTGCACTTGTTAACATTTGGATTTTTCAGTTTACTTGGTTTAGTTTTGGACGTGGTTATTGCAAGCATGGAGGCGGAACAAGGCAACACATCACTTTCTGGTGACACGCAGTTGCAAGTGAATTCTCAACAGAATGGAACTACGAGTGATTTAACAACACTAATCCAGCAATTAATGAACCGTGTGGATCATTTAGAGCAGTCGGCTCTATTCCAGATGTCTATCCATCCTACACAGAGCACATCTACTCAATATAATGCAATGGAAACTCATGGGACCTTAAATAACCATGGGGAAGGACATTTGGCAGCATTTACTGCTTCAAATACCCTCTCTACGACCAGATACAAGACAAAATGAGGTAATGGAACATACTAAAACTATTACTGAGACAAATGCCAATACTATGAATACGTCTATGCTGACAGAATGGCTTAGAAATGACTGTGGTTTACTAAAAAACTCTTGGTCCAATAATACTCCCTTTAATGACCAACTAAATGAACTGGACCATTGTTTACTTAAAATAAAGAAACTCCAGATGGACAATTTGTTTTTTAAAGAATGTTTGAACCAAAGAACTGTACCAAAGGGCCTGCGTATGTGGCGCTATCTGCCAGGTTTAGTGGCAGGCTTGGATTTCCATAAAGACTTATTAGAACTATTTGACAAGTTTGGATTTCAGTACATGGAGATGGTAATTAATTACAATGAAAAAATGACTGAATGATTGAAGCACTGAATGGCACTTGATAAACTAATCATACAGAAACCTGCTTTTTCTAATAATAGATTTGATTATTGCTATATTTTCCATACTACTGACCAGATGTTGATTATTAAAAATAAAAAAAATAAGAAATTAGACAGGGATGAAAAGGACTATGCTAGTAATCTAGCTTACCCCCAACCCCCTCCCCCAGTCACAGGAATGGCAATATAGTAGGAGAGTGACTGAGCCCCATATTAATGTCAACTACAAGGACAATGTTGCTATTAATCTAGACCCATATGAGGACGATTTTTTAGTCTAGGAACAATACCCACCCCCTCAAACATTCACAGCGGATTATGAACCAGCAAAGAACCTAACAACAATAAGGGAGAGGCTGTTTCAACCCTTATCAACCAGGGAGGGGCAGAATGAACAACAGGAATGCCTGGAGGGGGAGACAGAGACAGTAATCCAGGATTTTGAAAACTTGGATATAAATCCAACAAGGAATTGCTATCTGTTACCATCTCTGAGTGTGAATTTTAATTCTATAAATGACTTTAAAGTTTATAATTTTTCAGATTTAACTATAACTGTGACTATATGTGATCTTTTAGCAAAGGGATTTACATTTGTACCGGATCATTCCATTAACTTAGTTCATACTCTAATGGATTTAAAGCAGTATATTAGGAAATTGAATCTAAACATCATGTTTAATAAACTTGAACTAATAAGGGACCCTTTTAAAATCTCTAGCACATATAACCAGCCCATACACCCTACTTTGACAACATTTGAAAGAGTCTGTGAACTAGACCTACGTGAACTTGTTAAATATCTTTCTATTAGAATTTTTCTAACAGAATTCATAAGAATTTAAATCAGGCTGAGGAGTTTGAGCTTGATTTTTAGATTTATAATAAAGGAGTTAGAATTATGAAGCCCGATAAGGGGGCGGGGTAGTTATTATGAATCTAGTGGATTATAACAACAAGATACTATACTGATTACACATATTAAAAGCTCCATGAAAGAAATGAATGGAGCCTATAGAAGAATCAAGGGGTTCATACAGGACATGTTTATTGATGGGTTAATTTCAATTAATGAACTGCATTATCTTTCAGTTGAATATCCATCTACTCCAGTTATTTTTGGGGCCCCTAAAATTCATAAAGATGTAAATCAACCACCAATAAGGCTAATTGTTGATGCCAGGGGCTCCATAACTTATCCTATGGCTAAATATTTGGATAAAGAGTTGAGTAAGTTTATTTGGAATTAGCCTAACATATGCATCGACTCGTGGGATTTCCTAAGAAAGATTAACACAATTGAATATAAGAATGAATATTTACTTATTACAATTGATGTAGTCAATCTCTATAGTGTTATACCACATGAGCTTGGCATACAATGGTTTTGTGAATACCTGCAGTCTAAGAATATAACACAGGATAAAGTTAGACTATATGAACAGACTCTTGAATTAATACTAAAGAACAACTTTACTTTGTTCGAAGGAGAATATTTACTTCAAAATAAAGGGGTGGCAATGGGCTCCTCTTGTGGAGGCCTTTATGCCAACATCATCACGTTAGAATGGGGAGAAACGATATCTTAAACAGTCTCAGTTTTTCCCTTTATGTAAAACCTATGTGCGTTATTTGGATAACATATTTATTTTATGGGAAGGACCAAGGGAGCTGATTACACCTTTTCTGGAATTTATTAATAGTACAACAGATTTTTTGAAATTTACTTACACTATAGAAGAAAAGGCAATCCCCTATTTGGATACTTTACTAACAAAAGATGAAGTTAATAAAAGGTTCCTGGCTAAAATTTATCCTAAGGACACATACTCCAATAGTTTTCTCCACTTTAGTAGCTGCCATCCTTTTCAACAAAAACAGGCAGTGGTTAAGGGACAGTTCGTTTGGGCAGCCTGGATGACTACCCTGTGGGAGGCTTTTATTGAGGAATGTGACTTACTTAAACAAATGTTCATCAAATGTGGATATCCTATTAAACTGCTAGACCAAATAATGGAGGAAGTAAAAACAAAAAGAAATAATGGTCATTTTTTACCATTTTTGAACTCTAGGGGCATGGAAGAACAAATTGTGAACAATACAAGTCCAAATGCAACGGAATGTGAACCACTCACACAGGAGAATGATACTTTAAACACTACTGAAACTAATACCTCTAGTCGAATGATAGCTTATCAAAGTAGTTTTTTAATAACATATAATAGGGATGCATCTATGATAAACATTTTGATTAAAAATTGGACTTTAATTAGTAGTGATAAGGAAATGAGAGATATTTTAGGACATGCACCGATTTGTGTATATAGAAAAGGACATTGTCTAAAGAATTTACTTGAACATAACACAAACAATATAAGGGACATATGCACAAATGTGGGATGTGCAAGTTTTGTAAGAATATCTTGGAAACTGATTTTGTAGAAATAAATGGGGTGAAAATCAGGTTTAAGGAAAAATTCTCTTGTTTAACAGAAAGAGTGGCTTATTGCGCACTCTGCTCCAATTGCCCCTTTTTCTATGTGGGCAAAACCGAGCGCAAATTGAAAAATAGCATTGAGGAGCACTTAAGGAATATACGAGACAGTTATGAATGCAATGCTTTAGCAAAGCATATTATGGTACATCCACAACATGAATTTAAATTTATTGTTTTGAACAACATAAAAATAGCTGCACATGGGGGAGCCTGACCATATTTATTGGAGAAGCTAGAACTTTCCTGGCAGCGCCATCTAAATTCATTATATTGGCCAAGCTTGAATGATAATGAGTCCATTAGTAGTCTGTTAAAATTAAAAGCACTTAATAGATGCTAGTTTAATATTTAGTAGTATTCAGTGGATATAGCTATGTTATATGTATATTCTTATTTATTCTCATTTTTATAATAACTAACATATTCTGGTTATTTATTGGTTATTTATTAATTCTATGCCCCTTAAGGTTTTCCATCTGTCGTACAGGACTGACTTAAAACAGTATTTTAAAGTGGCATTTTAAAATAGTGTTTTTATTTAGATATAGATTGCATGTATATATTTATGTTATGAATTGTATTTATTTACATTACTTATGGGTTAATAGGATACTTTTAGAAATTTTGTAGGAATGTATCCATGGATTCATCTGGGTATGGTCACTTTAAATATTTAATACTGACTAGCAGGAGGAAATGAAATAATTGCCAATATTTACTTAAAGCCTAGTATTGCCTGTGATATTTTATCTGATGAAGTCTCTTTTTAACTTAATCCAAGACAAAAGCAGTTATCTTTTATAAAATAAAGTTTATTCATGGTTTTCAAGGAGAAGAGAATGTGTCTTGCTTGCTCTGCACTTGCTAACATTTGGATTTATCAGTTTACTTGGTTTTGGTTTCGTTTTGCATTTTAGAGCAGCAAGATGATGATGAAAAGCTGGTGACTCTTTCTGAATTTTTTGGTGGTGCTAATTCACAACCTTAGAATTCATTCATGGGTAAAATGTGCCTTACTGAAGGCACTGTCAACACTCATGGAGGTTGTGCATTGGTCTGCATGCAAATTAGAAATGGCCACTATACGAAACCTGATGGTTGAATAGCAGATTCCTGTTCAAATATCTCTACCTAATATTGCAAAACCTGGTCTAGGGGTGCAGATTTTGGGGTCTAGCCCTCTCCAAGACTCCCCACTGACTAAGCTCTTCATTTTCCCATCACAGGGTTTTTGAGATGATCTCTAGGTTTTCAATGTGAAGTAAAGATGATTTTCCACATTTAAATTTCTAAAAGCAACACAGATACCTTGAAGACATTAATGTTCTTGTGGGACAGACAATTACAGGTCAGTAACCTCGGATTCCACTCCAGAATGTGCAGAGCCAGCAGGATGAAATCATACCTATCTGGGTCAGTAGGGATTCAAGAGGTTAAGATAGATCTTCACCTTTTGGGCTTTCTGAATGATATTCAAAACGAAGGGGCATCAGCAAGCAGGCACACAGAAGACTTTGGATCTAAGTCTCTGTCATACAATTTTTCACCTTGTTGTCTTCTGCTGAAATGAGGAAAAATTAACTAGGGCAATTTGTTTTTGTTGGTGACGTGAAGACATCTGTAACTAGGTGACCCTCACTTGTGGAATATTCTGTCTACTGTTCTTTGGCCTGGGGACTATTCATTGGACAGCAGCAGGATCCTTCTCAAGCAGTCCATCAAGGTCTTAATCTGCACTGTAATGAAGGCGGCCATCAGAAACACAGTTTGGGCAATGACTTAGTCACTTAACCTGATTGCTTACCTACAGAGAGGAAGAGAAAGAGTTCTTCCTTGCTTGATGATACACCAGGTCACTGCCATGTTGTCCAGGTGAATGACTGAATGGTCTTAGGGAAAGTAGCCTTTAAAAGCCAGCAAGGACAACAGCAATGCTCATATAATTCTAGCATGTTGACATGTTCATAGGTATATACTAGGCTAACGAACACACCAGGGCCTTTATAAGCCTAGCCATATAACCCAACCCAACTGAGTCCACTTGTAAGATGCATGTCTTAATGGGGGGTATGTTTGTTAAGAGGTTGCTAAAAAGTTATGTGGGGGAGTATGTTAGTTAGGGGATGTTTACTGTCAGCCTCTGTCTATAACAGACATGGGGGCAGCCACAGGAGGAATTTATGATTACCCATCAAGATTATGTTTGAATAAGATTAGGGATGGACTCTGCTTCGTATGGATGGGGAGCCTATTACAGAGCATGAGGATCCTTTGAATCACATATCTGTCTTACCAGTATGTTCTATTTATGCTGCAAGCAAAGTTCATATCCCTGGATCTAGTGTGTCCGGTGCTGCTTGTTTTGTGGATGTGCCAAAGCTCCATTAGAGCCGGATCTAAAGCTGTTTTATACGCCACTCATTTCGTCTCTCAACAACCCATAGTAGACCAAGTAGAGAGACAAGGCTCTAAGGCTATCTGTAGAAAACAGTAGGTTAATACCCTGGACTCTCTTGGAGAGGAACTTCTGTTGGCATTCCAACTGTTGCATATGTCTAGGCAGGTACATGTCAAAGGGAGCATTGTACTTAATGATGGGTCTGATAAGGGAAGAGGAGAGTGGCACTATAACTTCTGTGGACCTGATGCCATAACCTTACTTATAAGCTGGTTGACACAGAATTACTTTCTTACTACTTTGGCTACACGTTGGTCAAAGGCCAGATTACAATCTACATATACTCCCAGATCCCTGACTACTGGGTCAATTGTTTAGAGTGTCTTTTCAATAGAGTACTTTGCCTAGATGGACATTTCCCAAAAGGCACTTAATGTCCTTCTTTGCATGGAGTTTTAATTCATGGCTTTGACAATGATCATTTGTCTGTATTAGACCCTCTTGCAGGATGTTAGTGTTAAAGGGAGAATTTATGATAGCTCCCAATTTGTAGTTGTCTGTCAACTTGGTGAGACAGAGGATCTTGATATTAGCCTTGCCATCGAAGAAATAGATGCCAAACAGGAGTGGGCCCAGCACAGAGCTGGTACTCCACTGGTAACCTGCCTCTTGGTGGAGTTGGTCTCATCAATCCTGACTTCTTGGGACCTATCTGAGAGCCAACTGGCAATCCAGGGAGTTGTGTAGGGTTTCATGCCGGGGTTTATATTTTTAGGGATTTCACAAGGGATGGCAGGGGTGGAGTGAGGGGTAAAGTTTGAGCTGAATTTGTCAGCCAGCAGATTCACTATGTCACTCTGCTCCATGAAGGTGCTACCATTTGCTACCAGTTCTGCACACTGTTGCAGATTACCTTTGAGGTTTGAGACATAGCTGTAGAAGGCCTTGTGGTTGACTTTAGCCTAAGAAGCTATCTTGACCTTGCAATTGGCCTAACTGAATTTAATTATTCCTCTTAGTTTCCTGTTTAGTTTTTATTACTGAGCACTTGCCATTATGAGAGCTGGTATTTCTGACTCTGACCATGACTTTTTTCCTTTTGTTAAATACCCTGTTAAGATCAGGAATACACCAGTGTGGTTTGTTTTTGGGATTTATTTTGGGCTTACTTCTGGTGGGTAAAGCATTCTCTATGCAGTCATTTACATGTTTGTACAGTGTTTCTGTGAATAGCTCTGCATAGCCTGTTGTGAACTCTGGGTTGGACAGGGCACTGAATTCTAACAAACTGTCGCTTAATAAGACATAGTTTGCTTTAGAAGAGTTTCTAAATGCAATAGGTTTTGCTGGGTTTTCCAGGCTGATTTTTATTTTGAATGAGACAGCATTGTGATCCAACATCAGTAGTGAAAATGCAAGATGTTGGGGGTGGGGGGTGGGGGCAGGACTCTCACATATTGGTGAGAACTCAGTATGTCTGAACCTCTGGCTGAAGTGTGCACTAATTGATCAACGGCATTTGTGTTAATAAAGTCCAGGAAACGTTGTGCCTTCAAGGTGAAGGCAGTACACGTTTCCAAGTTTACAGAGCAACAGTTGAAGTATCCCATGAATACAGTGCTTGGCTGGATGGCAAGTGCCTACAGTATGTCTAGATATGAGCTGTTGGATTCTTGAGACATAAATGGTGACCTATAGCTTGCTAAGATATGGCAAGGGACTCTAAGGTGATATGCAAGTGGATGAACTCCAAGGTATCATCCTGTTAAATTAACCTTGAGGTATACTTGTGGGTAATATAGACCTAGAGCACTTTCTGCAGCTTTAAACAACGTCTTGACAAAGGCACATATCTCTATATTCTCCAGAGTGAGGACAGCTTGTAGAGTGTGGAGCTTCTTGTTAAGGATCCTAGCACTGAGCAGCAACACTATTCCTTTGGGTTTTATTTGCTAAGTTGGTAGGTTTGTCACTTTGGCATGCCTATTTTAAGCTTCTGAGGTGAACATATAAATGGTCCAGATAGGCCAGTGTTCTGTCTTGGCTAATAAATTTAAACTGCCTCAACAGATACTCATAATGGGACCAAAACCTTTTAGCCATCTGGCCCTGGAATTGCTCTCCCCAGCAGATGTCATAACCAAACATAATGACATAGGGATTTGAAGCAGTGTGCCTTGGATTACATTTAGCAAAACAGAACCATCATAAAAAGTTTTATTTACAAGAGTCTGTAACTGAGATGTGCTTTGGTATATGATACTCCTGCCAACATTACTGGAAACAAATTCCCCTCTAAAGAAGCCTCATGTGGATAGCAGCTGCCACATATGTTAAACTCTTGAGGACCAGAAGTACCACGCCTCCTCAGAACTGGAGTAAATTGTATAGGCAGGCAGACTGAACTGAATTTTGTCCTCTAGTAAAAAAAGCATGCAAGGTAAAACAAACACAAACAAACAAACAAACACACACACACACACACACACACACACACACACACCAAAAAAAGGGTGATGCTCTACATCAAGTGTGACTTTGTGTTTGACTGTAACACCTGGCTGACTGAACAGTCTGCTGAAGAACCAGGACAGATGGTCCACCTGGTGCAGCTGAAGGTCAGCAGTTAGTCAATAATCTAGTTATGAGAACATTTTGCACAATAGCAGCCTCCTGCATACTGCTACCATAGTCATGTGCTTTCTGAACACTGTATGGGATGTGGGAAGATAAGAGGAAAGGCTCATGAACTGGTACGGATTGGCTCCGATGGAGATCCAAAAAGCACATCCAATTTTATTGTAACAGGCAAGGGAGAACTGTTTCCACTAAGACCATTCAGAACTTAAAGGTAACTACCTGCTCATTTAGGATGTTGAAATCCCAAATTGACCTACAGTCCTTCGCCTTTTTTTCTGGCACTCAAAAAAAAAAGAGTAGTAACCTTGACTTCTCTGGGTTTTTGGGACCTCATAGATGGCTTTTTTATGGTAGTCTTATGAAGGATATTCTGTAACCTGTGTAAAATATGCCCTGAGTGATCATAGACCACTCATGCTACATAGTTGAGGGACACTCTCCACCCAACGGTTTTCAGACAGAAGTAACTAGAAACATTTCTGGGGTACTAGTGCCCTCCCATGTGATGGCTGCAGCCTTCTGAGAAATGGCAGGTGCCTCATTCCTTGGTCTCATGTTTATTATGAAAGAGGCCTTGATTCTGGCCACTTCTCGAAACCTCCCTGCGAGTCTACTGCAACCCACACTGAAACCACATTCAGCACTGGATCTTCTGGATCTTGTTGAAAGAACACTGTGTTGGTTCAGCTGTCACAGACTTGCCTTCTCCTCTATATTTTTAGGTGCTTGCCAAACTTGTGCCCAGACTAGAGAGGTTCTGTAAATAGGGTGTATATGAATGCTGCCTTGATGTCTACCATAATCCACACCTAGACATCACAATGCCTGGAGTCATGGCTATAGCCAAACTCTTAGCTGTGCTGCATAAAACACAGACTATGTTGTGACAGACCATGTGGTTCATTCGATCCAAGGAAACATTAAATTGCTCTTTCTGTAGCTTATCCGGTAACTCCACAACCACATGCAGCATTCCATCAGTGACCTCTCACTGGAAATACAACATGAGAGTTATGCAGTTAAGTACCTTCAAGGATAAGAATAAAGTGGAGGACAGAAATACATGCGTCCCAGCCCTTTCACAACCCTGTCCATCATCCTGAACTCCTTGCCTGATGGATAGACAAAGAAGCTCTGGAATGTAACAAACCTCTTTAGGGCTGGTACCAAAACAATCACGTCTGGCTTGAGAAAGTTATAACCATACTACAACTCCCTAGACAGATGAAAAATGTCAATAGACTTCCTGGTTACTGGGGATACTGTGTCTGGAGCATTCCATGCCTCTTTGGTGGCATCACTGAGGACATCCACTCCAAAAAATTTGGAAAGTAAATGTGCATGCCTGTTGCAAACTACCCTGGGGATAAAGGATAGGGTCTATGAGCCACCCTCCCTTCTCTAGCATAAGTAGGGGGTCCTCTTCTGAACCTTTGTCATAAATAAATAAATAAATAAATAAAATTAACATTTGTTGACCGGGAATATCCACCTGGGTCATAAACCCATTTTGAGCAGAGGCCCGGGGTGAAAAGCTCCAAGTCATACATGCAACTTACGACATTGTACATGGACAAGACAATAGCAGGTATTAAAGTAGGGATTACATAAATAAATGAATACAAATAAGTACATTTTACATGAATGACAACAGCAAATATTAAAGTGCACATTACATAATTAAATAAATACAAAATAAGCACAGTAAGGTAGATACAATAATAAGACAAAGACATGCCTGTTACAAAGACATGCATCTGGAGCATTTCTCCCCAGGCCTCCATTGAAAATTGGCTTAGTTCCAAGTCAGACTTTCTCGGTAAACAAATGTTAAATAACAATAAATAAAACATGTACTAGGCAATACTGAATAGGGTCATTTTTTTTTTGTTTTTTTTAATAATTTAGATCCATAATGGGGACTCCACAAATGAGTCAATGTATTTGGGCTTTATATGGGGCCTTACATCCCTTGGGAAGGCTCTGTCAGAGGATGAGGAAGCTTTCTTCTAGGCTTCTTGTGGCAGATAAGCCTGCAAAAGACTTATGGTGTTTGAGACATGGCCTCATCATCCACAACATGTGCACTAAGCACCAGAAGTACATGCTGGGCCTGCTGCAGTGGTTTGCTCCAAAGATGAAAACACTCGGTGCACTGGTACTGGACTTACCAATGTCAATTCTGACCATATCAGCTCTAGCAGTGATTACTGTGATGCACAGTGGGCAGTGGGGAATAAGGGTAAGGAACCTCATATGCTGCATAGGTCATAGCAGATCAAGTCAGTTAGGGCTGAAGACTAAAGCTGTGTAAGTCAGAAATGCTGATATTGACAGCAGCCCCAGTGTGAACAGCTCCACATAATAAAATGCTGCCTGGACCTATGCTGGAATAATAGACACAGAACATCAAGGCAGGAGAAGCATCAAGATCGGGTCGATATGGTGCTGTAGCAGGTTTTCTGTCAAAAATGTGGAACAATATCACACTGACACTAAAGCTGCTTATAGTGGGAAAAGGACAGAAAAGGTGGATCAGTAAAGCTCTCCCAATGCCTCTTAACCAAAGAAGCAAGAGACTGTATGCTCCCCAACACTTCTTGTTCGATTTCTCAAATGGCCTTTACAACTTTTCATAGTCTAGTTCCTGCACCAGGGATATAACACCAACAGAAATAGTCTCTGCTTGATTCTTTGGCACCAAGGTGAGAGGGACATATGAAGTCTCCAGGTTTACTTTCTCTCTGTTGATGCTAGAGCCCTGTTTGCTGCAGGTCAGGCCTGTGCAGACGCTGGGACCAATGCCAACTTAGGAACCAGCTTCTGGCCTAATGTTAGGTGCTTTCTGAGGACAGCCTTAAACTGCTTCTTCAGCCTTTCCTGGGCAAAAGGGCACTGGTAGATAGAAGAGACTTCATAGAATTCTGATGTAAAATCCTTCTCTGGAACTGGTTTCTTTTTTCTGTTTTTCATTACTTATTAGGCATGCCAATAACTTTTTTTTGATTGCCCTATTAAAATCCATAACACCCACAATACATTTGGTGATATTATACTCCTTCTCAAAAGGGTAAACACAGTGCGACTGCTTGTCTGTGGGAGTGATGTGCAACCACAAGGGTGTGGTGCCAAATGAGAAATACTACATCTGCCAAACTGGAGAGGGGGGGGGAGATAAAACTAGCAAAAAATCCAGTAAAAGGAAAAAAAATAAGAAATAGGGTTACATGTTGCTGATGATTCAAGGATGTAGTAGTAGTTGTAATAGTAGTGCTAAAAGAAGCAAACTTTTTCAGTAAAAAAACAAACTCTTACCAATAAAACATCAAGACATTTTCTCTGTGCTTAAACTTTATTCACAACACCAAAGAAATGTGATAACCCCTAAAAAGTGTGACTGCAGCAGGGTGAGAGAGCAAGTAGCCTAAAGACATCCAGGTGTTAAGTGACCCTAATGCCTGCACCATTCAGTCCCACTAATTAACAGAGACAAATGATTTTGAATCAGATATTAGATCAAATTATATATGTGCATTATTCATGTCTTACAAGTATCACTCGGCTTCTGAAGTTTTGGCACCTGAAAGTATTGCACAAGCAGAGGTTACCACTTTTGGCACTTTGCACTAACAGATTAATTATCCTACCTTCTATAGTCAACCCTTGTATGACTCTCTCAAGTCCACTTCCAAATCTACACAAATGGCACTAAAACTAATAATCCAGTTATGCCTTTGCACAGAAACTACTCCGATGTATTATGCATTTACCATTTTTTTTTTCATTTGTAGTAGTAGGTGAACTTTTACTCGACAGTATTCATAAATTTGTTAAAGCTAATGCAGTACAAGTGCTGAACCTAACTGGTTATAATGAATGATCCATTTTACACTTTTGTTGGGTAGTGTTTGCGCTCCATTTTCTAAAGATAAACCTACCCTACAGTTGCACTTGTAAACTTTTAAAAATTTACTTATTTTTAATCATTCAATCAGATTAGTTCTTAAATTCTGGAAAAAGAGAACTCTGGTCACACACAAAAAATAAATAAATAAATAAAAAAATAAAAAAGACAAAATGCATCTATTGTTAAAGCACAAGTATACCTGAACAAAACAAAACAGCGTGGTAAAACACAGCAAACAAGGCTAACATTCTGCAGTGATTAGATAACACTTGTCCACAACCTTGGAAAAAGAATATTTTCTGAAAATGTCATTAAAATAAAGAATGAACCTGAATCTCCAAGGCCAGGCTGATGAAAACTTCTCACAGCAACAAAATGCAAATGTTTGTTGATACTAAGTGTATTTAAAATGGGTGCCCAGTCAGCCACTCGCAGCCTGTCTCCAGTTATATCCAGGATATCTTGATTCAAACTAGCTTTTACAGCTGGTACTGGTACAGTGTCTTGAAGAGCACAAAGGTAGTCATAATGAGCCTGAAAATCCATTGCTCCTCGACGGCGTATCTGGACTGTGTCAATCATGTCTGCTTTAATTCTGTAAGGAGAAAGCAAAGCACACATGAAAAACATATTTATGGGGAGGGTAGGACAGAACTACTTCAAAACACAAACAAAAACAGTTTTGGTATGTTCAGTACTTTTACTCATCTTACACCAATATGGCTAAACAGCTCCCTTCATCAATAATCAACCCTAAATATCTGTTGCTATCTTCTTGTACAAACTCGGTTTCCATATTTTATTACATAACCATGATTAAAGTAAAATACAGGCTAGAAAATTCATTTATCAAAAAAAAAGGCAATGACCAATTATTCAATAAATGATCTTTAACACATGAATTAAATGAAGGAATGAAGTGTGGCAGTGGCACACGATACTAAATACTGGAGATTGCAACCACAAATAAAATCAAAATGTGCCTATGAACAACTATTTCTATACACTAAAAAAATGTAACAAAGATGCAAGAAACAAAAGACATTAATGCAAAAACATCGTGTTACTAAAGTATGTAAAAGCTCCGCCAAAAGAAACTATTTGCCAAAATGTACAAAATGAGTTTACAATCAAATATACTGCATTTATTGTGAAATGGGATTTATGGTATGGAGTGGATCAGGCAGGTCGCACATCTCTGCTGCTCCACCCCCAGTTCTGCAAAAATCATATTTTTGTTGTTTGTAATATAATTCTGCCAGCAAAGCTTGCAGGAACAGATCTGTGAAAGAAAATTTTTGAATGACAAAGAAAGGGAAGAAAAAGCAGCAGCAGGATGTTAAAAATCTTCCAGAATTCCCACAAAAGGCAACAAATACAGCATTCCTCCAATAAACAAGGGAGGGAGATACAGCTCGAGAGAGGGAAGTTACACTGCAAGATGCATTCCTGGAAGGCAAAATAATGAATATAAAGTTGGAGAATTATATAAAAAATGATAATAATAATAATAATGAGATGAAAGTGGTAAATGAGCATTCTGACATGTTACAAAATCTTGTGCAAGAAAAAGAAGTCTTGAAAACAAACGTAGCAGCCTGAGAGTTAAGAATGGAATTGTTAGAAGCAACAGTGGTTGAAAAGGAGGACATAGCAAAGAGGAAAATAGAATCAGCAGAATAACAGCAAACGTGTACAGGAGAGACTATAAAATGCACAGATGGAAATGTTTGGTAGAATGAGTAAAGTGTCCGGAACAGATTTGTTTATGAAGGGCTCACAGGTAGCCCCAAACCAAAAATGCTTACGTTTCAAACCTATGAACTAAAAGGAAAAAAAAGCCTCATCTAGACCATGGAAGCCATGGGCTTAAATTTATGTGGTGAAAAAAGGGTAAAAGTACATCAGGACTGTTTGGTGGAAATCAGAAGGAAATGAGCTGTTTTTATACCTGTGCAGGCACACTTCAAAATTAAAGTATATGGATATAAAATGTTTTTCCCTAATATAATAAAGAGTTTTCCTGCCTGGGGAGAATAAACATTTTCTTCATCAGAGGAAGCAATGGCAGCACTTGAAAATGTGCCAGTACCGGCTCCAAATGCTGTCAGAAGTTACAGGATTTAACGACATATGAGCAATATGCTCATACAAAAGTTCCAAATATCTGGTGCAGTGAGAATTAACAGAAGACCACAAACCAAATGGAAAATGCACCAAACAAGCCTGTATACAAACTCAGTTTATTGCAGTAAAAACACACAGTGTTTTTACTGCAATAAACAGAGTTCGTAAACAGGATTGTTTGGTGCATTTTCCATTTGGTTCATGCTCATAAAAAAGGTAATGAGGTGTCATCAAGGGAGCTTTTACCTGTATTCAAAATATAATGAATAGACATTATGCAGGAAAAACAGCAAAGGGGTTGAGGAACAACAGTGCAGTGATTTGTTGTGCTAGCTCAGGTGGAGTAAAAACTGTGTGCTCTTTATGTATCACCCTGTAGAAACTATAATCCAGGGGTGTCCAACCCACGGTCTTGGACAGCAAGTAATACTGTGGGGATACTGCCCCCACAGGACTGCAAACTGTACTCTGTACTTAACATTGTTATATGAATTGACCCGAATGCATGGCAATTCAGTACAGTACTTCATCTGGGTGGGGGTGTTAGAATCTGGCAGGCACTAGGAGCCAGGACTGTGAGGTCAGCAGCCTGTCAATACTTGACGCTGCTGATTAGTTCTCTTGCTCTCCCATTCTCTTCCCATGCACTAGTTGCGAAACAGAGAGAGTGGAGAGACAGCAATCAGGTTAGTCATTTCTCACAGGTTTACTTACTCGTTTGTACCTGCATTACTGTACGCTAGTATAATAGATTTAACTACATTAGCATGGAGTTTCTGAAATGCTCATTCATGCATTACGCTACAGCAGTTCTTGCTCTTAAAAACAGAGATAATGTGCTGAAATAGAAACTTACTATGGTGTTTCCTTACCCTGCGTGAACTACTTGCCGATTCAGTATCCATTTTATTGAACTCTAGTGCAAACCATCACTCATTTGAAGCACAGTATATAACGTTTGTACCTGGATTACTGTAGGCTAGTATAATAGGTTTAATATTAGTATGGAGTTTCTGAAACTCAAGCGCTGAAGTAAAATCAGGGACCTTCAGTGAAATCGGGAACAGTGGAGAGCAATAACCACAACAACATTTCTGCTGTTTAACCCACAGCACCCTTATACAGTATGACAGCAGTCCCCCAACCACCAGGCCGCACAGAAACAATAGCAAACTTTTTATGTTGGCTGCCCAAATGTGTGTGTGTATGTATGTGTATGACTTTGTTTATGAGTGAATGCGTGTATGAAAGCAAAGGAGACTGTGTGTGTGAGAGATCGAGAGAGAGAGTGAGAGTGATCTTGTGTGACTGAATGCATGTATGAAAGCAGAGGAGACTGTGTGTGTATGAGAGACAGTGAAGAGTGAGATTGATCGAGCCATTATTTTACACTCACTAAGCAGTGCTTTTGCTGTTTAGCGAGTGTAAATTAAAAATAAATGAAACTGAAAAAAGTGTGTGATTGTGTGTGTGAATGTTTCTGGCTGCATGTGAGTGAATGCATGCATGAAAGCAGAAGAGACTTTGTGTGTGTGAAGAGTGATGGCGATCCCTGGCAGAAGCAGCATCACATACCTCATACCTCTCAACCTCTAGGCACAGGAAATCTGGACAGAGCCACAAATAATGAGGGACAAACAAGCAAAAATAAGAACACATTTTAAATATTGCTCTTATAAACTTAGAAAGTTGCTAGAACAACAGGGTTTTCATTAGCATGCATCATCTGAAATATGAAGTCTGAAACTCAAATGCCTGTCATTATTTAATTACTTCAATCCCCAGGCATTTTCCATAAAACTGCACATTTTATGAGGTAGAGGCCAAAAATCTGGACATTCTGCAAAATCTGGACAGTTGAAAGGTATGCTCTGTTGACTCTTAGCTCAAGTATCTGGATAAACCTAAAATAAAAGGGGGACAAAGGCTCAAAATAGGAACATATTTTATTTGATTATTAGGATTTGTGTTAGCATACATTTTCTGAAACAGAGGTGTGCGTGTATCACTGTATTTATTTTTCATAACTTTATGCTGCTTATATACATTTCAGTCTAACCAGATACAGGGAGGCAATGTATTTTGGGGTATGTTGATAATTTCCTTTTTTTAACATAATACACTGACAGGTTCAACCAGATGCTAGTGGTCTGTGTGTTTTGGGGGCTGTTGACGAGTTTCTTTTTTTAATATTATATCTTGGCAGGGTTAATCAGATATACGGAAGTAATGTGTTTCGGGGGCTGTTCAGGACTTTCTTTTTTAAATATAATACCCTGGCACATGTCAAAGAGATGCTAGGTATGCACTGTGTTTTGAGGGGCGTTTGTGGATGACATTTTTTTTCTTTTTTACCAAACGCCTTTTTTCAGGGTTAGTCAAGATACAGTAGGATGGTTGGTCAATGTTTTGATGTTGAAACAAACTCTACTCTTGCACAAGTATAGTATGTCTTGGTGAACTGAAGTAAGATCATGTGCAACTTCCTGGCTATATAATGTGAAAGAAATACAGTAACGTAACCGTGGTCTTTTATTTTCATTATTTTAAACCTTGTAATTAGGCATTTATTATTACATTTATTGCTTGAATGCACCTAGAGTACAGCCAGGAGATAGACTTTGGTTGCCAGTGGCAGTGAAGCAGTTAACTATATTATATATTTTATATGTGGCCCCAAGACAATTCCTCTTCACTCAGTGCGGCCCAGGCAAACCAAAAGGTTGCACACCCCTTGTTCAGATAGGAAAACATTGCTCTGTTAATCCACTTATCCTGCAAAGACTACAAATAAAACTGTAAACTATAACTGGGAAAGTAACATGTTAAAAACACAAGTTAATAGCAGTGGAAATGTACAAAAGGAAAGGCTGTAACTTTATTTAAAAAATGTCAGCTAAAGTTACTGCATTAGAGCATGTGGGTAAAATTTTGGGAAAACAAGAGTTTCAACCATGTACAATAACACGAGATGCTTTCAGATTGTAAGTAAATGAAGTGCATTTTAAACTGTAAGAATATGCAGTGGGGAAGATGTAAACAACCAAAGCACACAGACATTGCTATAACCTATGGAGAGGAGACCATTGCAGCAGAGAGTTTAGGACAAGGGAAATCACAAGCAGAACTGAGGCATGAGGTAACACCAGTGCAAACTGAAAGCAAGTCGCATGAAGCAAACTATTTCATGATGGGTAAAACTTAGTTAAAATGTTGACTGCAACATAGTATTTTATTGGTCATGTAGTAATAATTCTGTAAATCTGCTAACCTGAAATTAAATTGGCAAACTGATGTTCTGATTCTAAGGTGTCAAAATGTATTTTAAAATAGGAAAACAATTTGGTGTGGTGAAACAAGCAGACAGAGCACACAAGCTAGGTGGGGGATCATGCCACTCTGACATAGGGACTATGAAAAGTAAAGCTACTTGGAGAGCTGATGCATGAATGACCTTCAGTTCAAACTAAAAGAAGTTGCAATACCGCCAAAAAATATTTATTAACATTTGATTACCATGAAAGTCTGACTGGGTAGAAGTGAATTTTCAGCAGTAGCCCGGGGAGAAAAGCTCCAAATTATTACGAAACATTTTAAGAACAATAATTTTACAATCTTCAAAAATAAAACAAAAAGATTTTCAGTTTAAATTATAAGAAATTATACATAACATAAAAATGGTTAAAATTCGATACAAAGTATACAACAATCATTTAATATTTAGAGAAACTTTAGACAGTTTGTAGAGAAAATAAAGGTAAGTTAGTCAAATACAAATAGGAATTGCAAAACAAGGAGGGACAAACAGGCTTATGGTCTATTTACACAGAAAGTCAGGGAAGAGAATTATATAGCAGTAAGGAAGTGAAGTGGGGAGACTAAAGAAGTATAAGGAATGAAAATATCCTTGTTCACATTTAGGGATATAGTGTATCCTTCACTGGAGCAAGAACAGAGTCAGATTTAAGCCAGGAAGTCTTTCAGAGTGGTTTTGAAAGACAGGAGAGAGGGTATAGACCTGATGGATACAGGTAAGGAGTTCCATGCCTCAGCAACCTTGTACTGGTACAGACAATGCCCAACAGATTTGCTAGGCTTGTAGACGGACAGGAGTTTTTGGTCACTGGATCGCAATGAGCAACTAGAAACTTAGTTGTGTGGAATGTTTTTTAGTGCTGGATAGGCAGATGGATGCTGGAAAATGTTATAAGTGGTAAGAAGTTGTGTATATGTTAGTTGATGTGGCAATTACCAGTTTAGG
This sequence comes from Protopterus annectens, assembly GCF_019279795.1. Lineage (NCBI taxonomy): Eukaryota > Metazoa > Chordata > Ceratodontiformes > Protopteridae > Protopterus > Protopterus annectens. The sequence continues at coordinate 442,682,353 of NC_056728.1, read as the reverse complement.
CTTTCAGTGCTATACAGTAGTGGGTCCTGAAAGGGGTATGTGCTGCAAATTTAGCAACTTTGTTATAGCATTGTTCAAGCTTTAATTTGTGAAGCCTGGAAGGCAGTAAGGATGGGAGCACCATAAAGAATGCGGGGAGGAGACAAGTAGTGGCAAGTGTAGCTTTAGTTGCATCAGTGAGAAAGTTTTTGGCTCTGTAAAGCATCCCCAGGTTTTGATGAGTTTTTCTTATGCACTTTTGCATATGCAGCTCAAATGCAAGGTTGTCATCTACTATCACCCCTAATAGTTTGCTATGAGAAGTGACTTCAATGGTTGTATTATTACGAAACAGAACTTTAAATTTAGTTTTTTCATGAGAGCGCGGTTTGGGGGGAAAAAGTAGTTTGGTCCTTTTTGGGTTGAGCATGAGTTGTGAGTTATGAAGCCATGTTTCAGTGGATGTTAAAGATTCCCAAGTAATTTTCTGGAGGTGTAACATGTTGTCAGATGTGCATATGAGTGGAATCATCTGCATATTGTATTAGGGTGGCCTGTTGTGTGGAATATTAGAGGGTGTTGGTGAAAATGTTAAAGAGGAGGGGACCAAGGATAAAGACTTGTGGTACACAAGTGGTGACTGGGAGGTAAGGAGAGTACAGAGTGCCATTTTACTGACTGATACCTATTAGACAGTAGCTTCTGAATCACAGGTGGGCCTACAGAGACCTAGTGACGGCATTTTAAGCAGAAGTTTGCTGCGACAAACTGTGTTGAAGGCTTTGGACAAGTCTAGAAATAAGGAAGAGGCAAGTTTGCTATTATTTCTAGCTTTACTGACAGTATCTATATAGGTTAGAAGGGCAGTGCTAGTACTATGGGAAAGATGGAAGCCATGTTGTGCAGCGGATAAGAGTTCTTCCTGTAGAAAGTCTCGCTATTTGTTTTTGAATAATTCTTCAAGTATTTTGGCAAGGGGAGATAAAATCGCTATAGGTCTAAAGTTATTAAAGTCTGTTGAATTTCCTCCTTTGTGCAGAGTGATAATGTGCGACTTTTTCCAGAGAGAGGGAATGTGGGATCCCTGGATTGACCTCGTTGTAAAGATTGAAACAGGATAGACAATGCTACTGGCTTTTATTTTTGGGTACTCACTTAGAAGGTCATCAGCCAAAGAAGAGCACAATTTAAAGAGATGTTTTATATAGGATGTGGGCACAGGTTTGAAAGTGAAAGTAGACGTGGTGATATTTGGTTGTTGGGCAGGGTTAGGATTAGATATTGAGGAATCCTTAGTTAGAGATGCTATACTATCTATAAAATAAGAGTTGAACTGGATTGTAGTTTCGAGTAGTGAGTTATCGGGAGAGGGATTTGGGTTGAATTTTTGGCAGGGATGTAAGATTTCCTTAATGGATGTCCAAAATTGTTTAGAGTCGTGTTTAGTATTATTCTGAAAGTTGTTATAGTATAGTTTTGCCTTAATTTATTTGCTTTTTGGTAAGACTGAGAAGCATTCTGAAGTTTTCAAGATATTGAGGTATTTTATATTTTTGCCATTCTTTCCATGCTTTTTCTCTATCCTGAATTAGCATTCTACTCTTTTTGGATAGCCAAATTGCATTATTTGTTTTCATTCTCTACCTTCTAGGAGGTGCAAGGCTATTAAGAATATTTAAAAAAGTTGTAATGAATTCAATTACAGCATCATCTAAGGGGAAGATTTTAGGAAGTTTCAGTTAATAGATGAAAGTGTAGTAATGAACATTTCTGGGTTAAACTTGGAAAGGTTATGTGTTGTTTTATAAATATGCTGTTTAACTGGATGTGTGAGATGTCTAATCATATAGATTGGGAGATGATCACCGAGAGACTCTGACATTGTACCTGTGAAGAGTATTTGCTAATGTCGCTATGGTCTGATACTAGGATCCAGTCTAAGACAGAATTTGGTGTCTTACTATAATTTGTAGGTCTATTAATTAGTTTTGTGAAACCATACAAGTTCATGCTAGCTACAGGGGAGTTAAGAGTCTATGTGCAATCAATTGCTAGTCACATCACCTACTGATTTTTTTTTTCTTCTGGAAATACTATGGATATCCAGTGTAGGATATCTTCCAGTATAGCTCTACTGTCACCACGGGGGACATAAAGGACAGTAATACATGTTTGTTTATAATTGTTTATTCTGAGGAAAGCAATAAGAAGCTCTGCTGAACTGAATGCTGGTGTGTGTTTGCTGTAAGGGGAAATGTGGTAGGCACTGGGAAATATTAAAGGAATGCCACCACCTTTCCTCTTTATATGGTCATTACAGATGACATTAAAGCCAGGAGGTATACCTTCAGAATCATTTATGCTGAGTTTAAGCCAAGTTTCAGTTACAAATGTAAATGTTAACTGAAAAATGGTAAATATTTACCAAAAAACATATGTACTTAACTATGACAACAGATCTGTGTTGTCTGTTTCCGTCCTTTCTCAACTGATGTGTTTCGGATCCAACCTTGGTTCAGACTTCAGCCACTTTTCCAGATTTTAGGATCCATACCTCAGGTTCCTTCCCTTACCTGTAATTTCCCCATCCCCAACATTACCTCAGATCGAGTTTGCCTGCAATACTACGATAAAGCAACACAGATTAGCACAGGGCAGACAGACTATAAAAAAGAATTCTGCTCTGGAGCTGAAAGAGCTAGACACCCTGCCCAAATACCCTAAAATAAATAAATAAAATAAATAAATAAAAATGATAAATAAAATAAATAAATAAAAATGGCAAGCCAAACCGTCCTAACACAAGCCAAAATGGTGAAATTCTTCCACAAAATGGAAGGAGGGAAAGGGAAGTTGAGGAAGGACAGAAGTAGACAACATAGATCTATTGTTACAGTAAGCACTTTCATATCTAATGTTGTCTTTTTTCACCCATTCCTCAACTAAGAAGACAGAGTCCCCAGCTACTTAGCTCCAAGAGTGCTCTCATAGAAAGATGTTCCAGAAAATGGCAGAAACAAAAGCTGCTCTATCTCTGTAAAGTAAATCCAATTTATAGTGAGAAATGAAGGTATGAACATTATACCAGGTGACAGCAGCACAAATGTCATCAACTGAGACCCTAGAAGAAAAGGCCAAAGAGGTAAAACCGATCTTGTCAAGTGTGCCTTAGCCAGTTTAGGTTGAATCAAACCAATCTCCTTATAAACACAGGAGATTAAACTAGTCAACAATCTAGCTAAGGTAACCCTTGAAACACCTTGTCCTTTCTTAGCCTTAAAAAGCACACAAACATCTGATCCGACTTTCTGAAAGGCTTGGTTTGGTGGAGATAGAAAAGTAATTGTGTGTGGATATCCAACAAATGCAGCATGTATTCTCCTTTATTAGGAAAATCCAGAAAGAAAACTTGCTAGATTACTGTTTTGATGGAGTGAAGTCTGTATGGCTACTTTAGACAAAAGAAAAAGAGTTGGTGCATAAATGATACCCTGTCCTTGTGAAAAATATATGGAGGTTGGGAAGACAGGACTTGGAGTTCTGATACTCTCCTAGCTGAGGTAATAGCAACTAGGAATAGAGTGTTCCATGTTGTGACGCCCGTGCACTGGCCCAGTAATCAAGTAGCCTCAACCCCCACCACTAGCACCAGTGAGGGGCGTGCACATTGGGAGGATAAGTACACAGTAAAGTCCAATTTTCTTTAAGAGCACAGAGATCACAGTCCGTCTGGGGATGGGTTCGCCCTTTCTCTCCAGATCCCCAATAAGACTCCTCACTGGCGCAACTATAGGGTTCAGATCTCAGCAGAGTAGTCAAGCCAAAACCACTGGTATCCTCTCTGTCCAACCAGTGCTTCGTGTCTCTGCCAAAGTAGCTGACACACACACACACACACACACACTTTGAGATTTGGTTTATATACAAACAAAAAATGAACCACAAGTTGCAACCACAACCACAAAAAACAATATCTTCAACGCAGCTCCGGTACAATTAAGGCTGTCTTGTATACCCAAGCACCTAAACGGTCCTGTAATAATCCAATGTAAACGGATGGATGTTGAAAATTAAATAAATTTATTATAAAGAACACAAAATAACACAAAATAATGAATTATAAAACTTAAACAATATTAAAAGGTAACTGATTAAGCGCTTTCATCTCCATGCGGAGACTTCTTCAGAATGTAGTTGCCTTCCAAAAAATCCATCTTTTATATAAACAATGTTTGTAAGCCATTGGCTAAACAAAATAACATGATGTTATTTTGTTTAGCCAATGGCTTACAAACATTGTTTATATAAAAGATGGATTTTTTGGAAAGCAGCTAGATTCTGAAGAAGTCTCCGCATGGAGATGAAAGCGCTTAATCAGTTACCTTTTAATATTGTTTACGTTTTATAATTCATTATTTTGTGTTATTTATAATAAATTTATTTAATTTTCAACATCCATCCGTTTACGTTGGATTATTACAGGACCGTTTAGGTCTGTGGGTATACAAGACAGCCTTAATTGTACCGGAGCTGCGTTGAAGATATTGTTTATATACAAACACACAGACACTCCTGGGGAAGGTTGGCACAGGATCTCCATCTATGCCCCCTTCCGCCGAGGCTATAAGGTAGTAATCCACTGCCACCAACTACCCTTATCAGCTACTATCAGACCCTTACCAAAGGGTGTCCAATTTTACTGTGTAATGTTATTATCCAATTAGCGTGATGAACAGCAAGGCTACTGGAGTGGCTTTGTACAGTATCCCCAAATACATGCATGTACTCTAGAGCTTAAATTATCTCTACACAAAACAGCCACAGTTGAAAGGTTTAAAAATATGTAATAATAAATAATAAAAACACCAGACAATACTTCTTACTTCAACACAATGACAATACAGAGTTCAGAAATCACAGGAAAATGCTTTAAAACAATACTGAAGGATAGTCTGACATAAATATAGTAAACAGCTAAACTAATCTGGCTATATCTATCTAGCTATAAGAGAAATCACTGTTCTCAATTCTACTTACAGACAGAGCATCAAGTGCTGGTGAGTGGATATTCTTACTAGATCCAAGACTCAATACAAAATGCTCTTCTTTCTTTCTGTCCTTAAATTGATAATACACAGTACTGCTGAGTCATTTCAGATTACATCATTCTTGACACTTCTCTAATTTAGTTACCCAGGCTTACAGAAATTAAAATTTTAACATTTCTTTTTTTGTAATCTGCACCTGCAGGAAGCCACAGCAATAAAAGAATCTTTACATGTAAAACATAATAATTATCTCGTCTTAAAACAACAGAACGAACTTCTAGCCCAGACATCCTGTCTCCGAGCTTGAGATCAAACACAGTTGTAAAATCCCTCACTTAACAGCTTTCCTCCAGCAGGATGCAATGTGGTTACAACTTTGAAGCTCAGAACATAACACAACTTTCTTACATTTGTTACACAAGCCTGTGGCTCATATAAATATTTACAAGGACATAGAATTATTTACAAAATTCTATCTAGCTAGGCTGGCAGCCTTCACATACCCCCCTCCCAAAGAACTCAAGCTAGTTTTTGCAAGTGACCTTTGAGAAACGTTGCTCGAGAGGGTTAGGTCTGAGTATACCTTACCCCATTCCCTGTCTTGAGTGCCTATCTGCGTTGGCATTGCTAATCCCACTGCGGTGCTGCACTGACATATCATATGCTTGCAACCCAAGGCTCCACCTTAGTAACTTGGCATTTTGCTGGCTGGCTCGATGTAACCGCATTAGGGATTGTAATCTTTAACTAAAGTGAATTTCCTTCCATACAGATAAGGCTGAAGTTAATGCAGTGCCCACACTATGGCTAGACATTCCTTTTCTACAGCTGAATAGCATTCTTCCCTGGGTTGGAGCCTATGACTGAGATAAACTACTGGGTGCTCTTCTCCCTCTGAAGAAATCTGGCTAAGTACAGCCCCCACCCCATGGTTTGAAGCATCCACCTACACAACAAGTTCTTTGCTGCAATCTGGACTGGCTAACACAGGGGGTCCTCCCAAAGCTTCTTTAAGCTCCTGGAATGCCTGCTTACATGCTGTGGTCCACACTATCTTATCTGGCCTGTTTTACCTAGTCAGGTCTATGAGAGGGAGCAGCTACGGTACTATAACTGAGGACAAACTTTCTGTAGTACCCTAGTGTCCCCTAAGAATGCTCTCACCTGCTTTTTGGTAACAGGTGTAGGGCATGCCCAAATGGCTTCCACTTTGGTAGGTTCTGGCCTGATCTTACCACTCCCCACTCTATGTCCCAGGTAGGAGACCTCTGCCATACCCACCTGAGATTTGCTGGGCTTAATGGTCAACCCTGCCCTCTGTAGTCTGCCCAGCACCTCCCTGACATGCAGAAGGTGCTCTTGCCAAGAATGGCTGTAGATGGCAATATCCTCTACGTAAGTAAGAGCAAACCCTCCTGCTCCTACTAGGATATGATCTACCAGGCTCTGAAAAGTCGCTGAGACATTTTTCACCCCAAAGGGCATCTTTGTGAACTTGTGCAAGCCAAAAGGAGTCACAAAGGTTGACCTCTCTCTAGCAGTGGGAGTCAAGGGCTCCTGCCAGTAACCCTTGGTAAGGTCAATGATGGTAAGATACTTAGCCCCACCCAGCTGCTCTAGAGCTTCATCTGTCCTAGGCATGGGGTAAGCATTTGACTGTGCGAGACTATGTAATTTCCGTAGTCCACAAAGAACCTGGTGCTGCCATCCTTCTTTGGCACCAGCACCACTGGGGAGACCCAGGGACTGTTGGACTCTTGAATTATCCCTAGTTCCAACATCTCTTGTATCTCCTCCCTCAGAGTCTGTTTGACTCTCTCAGGCACCATATAAGGGGCCTGCCTAGTGGGCCTTTTGGTTCCTGTATCCACCTGGTGCTGCACCAAGTGGGTGCACCCCGGTTTCCCAGTGAACATGTCCCCAAACTCCTATAACACTGCTCGGATTTCTCGAACCTGGCTAGGAGAAAACTGCTGGGACATCATTACCCCCTTTCACTGAGGTGTTAGTCCGAGCCTCACTGAGATCATCAGTCACCAGATCTCCCTCAGGCACCTCCTGCAAGCCACTGCAAATACTCAGCACAAGGGCCTCCCTATCATGGTAAGGTTTTATCATGTTAACATGGTACAATTTGTGCTCCTGCCTAGCAGTTCCACCATGTAGTTAACATCACTAACCTTCCTTACCACCTTGTAGAGTCCCTCCCAAGCTGCTTCTTGCACCTTGTTGCGTCTGTCAGGAATGAGAACCATTACCTGCTGCCCCACAGCATACTCTCTAGCTCAAGCATTCCTGTCATACCAGACCTTTTTCTGTTGTTGAGCTTCTGCCAGGTTCTCCTGGGTCAAGCCAATGAGTTCCCTGAGCCTTGTCCTAAAGTTTAGGACACATGCCACAACAGACTCCTTGTGATATTCACACTCACCCTCCCACTCATCTTAAATTAAATCTAGAGGTCCCATTAACCTATGCCCATACAGCACCTCAAAGGGTGAAAAACCTGTGGATTCCTTGGGCACCTCTCTATAAGCAAAAAAAAATGGGACAAATATTTGTCCCACTCTCTCTTAAACTGGTCTGCAAATACCAGTAGCATGGGCTTGAATGTAGAGTTTAACCTCTCAACAAGACCATTAGTCTGGGGATGGCAGGGGGCAGACTTTAGGTGCTTCACCCCACAGTACTTCCACAGACAAGCCAAAAGGTCTGACATGAAATTGGCACCTCTGTCGGTCAGTATTTCTTTTGGGAAACCTACCCTGCTGAAAATCTCTAACAAAGCATTTGCCACCTTTTTTGCCTCAATGGAGGACAAAGCCACTGCCTCAGGGTATCTTGTAGCATAATCTACTACCACTAGGATATACTTTTTCCCTATAGAACGTGGAGTACTCAGAGACCCCACAATATCCATCATTACCCTCTGAAATGGCTCCTCAATCACAGGCAAAAGCATCAAAGGAGCTCTCACCTTGTCTCCTGCCTTGCCTACCTTTTGGCGCTGCTCACACGTCCTGCGGTACCCTGTTACATCTCTGGAAATTCCAGGCCAATATTCTGCATAATACATCTCTCTGTACATTTTATGCCCATATAACCTGCAAAGGGAATATCATGGGCTATGACTAGAAGTGCCAGCTGGTAGGCTCTAGGCACTACCAACTGCTGTATCCTCTCAAATTCTACCCCTCCCCTCAGGGGTCAGCTCTCTACACAGTAACCCTTTGTCCCAGTATACAAATTCCCCCTTCCCTTGAGAATCAGGTGCCTCACTAGCTACCTGCCTCAGGCCTTGTAGTGTAGGGTCTGAGAAATGAGCCTGTCTCAACTCTCTCTTTGTAACTCTTCCCAGCTCCCCTTCCACAGGATGTCTGGCATCCTCTGACAGCAGTGGCTCACTGTCAGCCTGGGTACGACTACTCAACTCTGCCCTTTGCAGTCACTCTGTCCAAGGAAACATCAGTACCCACAAGCAGCTGTGGCTCACCTTCAGTCTCACTGCTGCAGGGTAGCTCCCTCCCTGAAGTAACCACCTCACCAGTCCTGGCTGCAAGTGTGCGGTCTGTCTTGGTCTCCCCCAGGTTACCAGATCCCTCATGCTTGCCTCCAAGCCTGACTGTGTGTAACTGCATGAGCACATGGTACTGCATTATCACAATCATTCCCTATCAGGACATCTGCTGGGATGTCCTCAAACACACCTACTTGCTGGCTTCCTTTTCCACCCTTCCAGTCAAGGTGAACCCTAGCCAAAGCTATTTGGAATGGGGTCCCTCCTAAAGCTCTAACTGGAATAGACTGCCCAGGCAAGTAGTGCTCCTCCGTAACCACTGCAGGCTTCAAACTGGTTATGTCAGAGGCTGTGTCTCTCTTAGCAATGGCCTCTGTGCCATTCACTACAATAGGATATAACCTCTTGTGGTAGTACACTTGTTATCTCAAGACAACCTACTGTTGGCATTTTGTCCTTCCCACTTACTGGCTCCCACACCTTTTGTTCCCCACCTTGCCTCCATGGACATCTATATGCTACATGACCCCACTGGTTGCAGTCAAAACATTTAACCCTAGGTCCTGGACGTGTACCTGGACTAGTGGCTTCCCCCGCTACTGTCAGATTCTGTTGTGGCAGTCTGGGCTGCCCACCATGGGTTCTTTTAGACCCATGAGCAGCAACAAGTGTCCATTTCCTGTGTAGTGATGCCCTGCTTGCTAGGTATAGGTCTCCCTTCTTCCCCAACTCATCTGAAGTAGCACATTGCCTATCAGCTAACCAGATCCTCATGTCCTCAGGCAAAGTGCTAAGGGCTTGTTCTCTCATGAAAATGTCTGCCAGCCTTTCAAAAGGGGTGACCTGATATCCACTCACCCACCGATGGAAAAAAGTGCTTAGTTCAGCAACATAGTCACACACACTTTCATCTGCCTTGCGTCTATGCTCACAAAACATTTTCCTATAAGCTTCAGGTGTTAGCTTAAAAAATTCTATCAAACAATTCTTAACAGCAGTATAATTAAAAAATTAATGATCAGATAGTTTAGACAGCACAGTTACAGCTTTACCATGGAGTAAGGGGGTCAGGAACCATACGCAGAGCCTTTGGTCAGCATCATATTGTTTACATACCCTCTCAAACATATGAATGAAACTATCAAAATTATTCCCATCTGTAAATTGTGGAAGAAATTTACTGATCTTTTGTGCTTCTGGGGTCCAGTTACTCCCTTCCTCATTACCTCCATAACTCTGGCGAGGAGTCAGCATTTCCTTTTCATGCTGCCTCTGCCTCTCCTTCTCCTCAGCTTCTATTTCTAAATGCCTGGCCTCCAACTCAATTCTCTTTAGCTCCAGATGGATTTTAAGTCCTCTGTAGAAAGGTTGAGCTGTCCATTCTCTGAGTGTTGTACATCTCCATGGCCAGTCTGATCTTCTTCCTGGTTGCTATTTCCTGATGCAGCTGTAACCAAAGCTGCAATCATGTCTGCTTTAATCAGGTTTCCATGCACCAGTCCTTCAGCCTGGCACATATCTGCCAACTGGCTCCTTGTCAGCTTGCCATACTCCTCTGCTGACATGCTTGCCTGCTCTCCCTGACCATCTAAGCTAACAAAAGAAATAAAACAATTGTGATCTGAACTCTGAATGTTCACTGCATGGCTGATTTAGAGTACAAAAACACCTTCAGGTGATCACTGTACACAAGCTACAGGAATTCACTATCCACACCACTACAAGCCAATTAGCATGTGATGTGGATAACTCACCACTATCAAACAACTAATATTTGATGTGGATATCCCACCACTGCCAAACAATTAATATGCGACTCCCGTGCGCTGGCCCAGTAATCAAGGAGCCTCAATCCTCACCACTAGCACCAGTGATGGGCATGCACATTGGGAGGATAACAAGTAAACACACAGAAAATACAATTTCCCTTAAGAGCACACATAAATAAGTCAGTTTGGGGGTGGTTTCTCCCTTTCTCTCCAGATCCCCAATAAGACTCCCAACTGGCACAGCTGCAGGGTTCAGATCTCAACCGAGTAGTCAAGCCAAAACCTCCGGTACTCTCTCTTTCCAACCAGTGCTTCGTGTCCCTACCCCAAGTAATTAACACACACACAGGCACACGCGCGCACACACACTTTGAGATTTGGTTTATATACAAACACACAGACACTCCTGGGGAAGGCTAGCACAGGTTCTCCAGCTATGCCCCCTTCCGCCCAGGCTATAAGGTAGTAATCCACTGCCACCAACTACCCTTATCAGCTACTATAAAGGCCCTTACCAAAGGGTGTCCAATTTTACTGTGTAATGTTATTATTATCCAATCAGTAAGTGTGACGAACAGCAAGGCTATTGGAGTGGCTTTGTACAGTATCCCCAAATACATGCAAGTAGTATAGAGCTTAAATTATCTCTACACAAAACAGCCACAGTTGAAGGGTTTGAAAATATTTAATAAAAACACCAGACATCACTTATTACTTCAACACAATGACATTACAGAGTTCAGAAATCACAGGAAAATGCTTTAAAACAATACTGAAGGATAGTCTGACATAAATATAGAAAACAGCTAGACTAATCTGGCTATATCTATCAATCTCTAAGAGGAATCACTGTTCTCAATTCTACTTACAGACAGAGCAAGCAAGTGCTGGTGAGTGGATGTTCTTACTAGATCCAAGACAGGATACAAAATGCTCTTCTTTCTTTCTATCCTTAAATTGATAACACACAGTACTGCTGAGTCATTTCTGACTACATCATTCTTGACACTTCTCTGATTTAGTTTCTCAGGCTCACAGAACTTAAAATTTTTACATTTCTTTTTAACAATCTGTACCTGCAGGAAGCCACACCAATAAAAGACTCTTTACATGTAAATCCTAGTAATTAACTCTTGTCTTAAAACAACAGAATGAATTTCTAGCCCAGACATCCTGTCTCCGAGCTTGAGATCAAACACAGTTGTAAAACCCCTCACTTATCAGCTTTCCTCCAGCAGGGTGCACTGTGGTTACTTTCTGAAGCTCAGAACATAACACAATTTTCTTAACATTTGTTACATAAGCCTGTGGATCATATTAACATATACAAGGACATAGAATTATTTGCAAAATTCTATCTAGCTAGGCTGGCAGCCTTCCCACATGTCATAAATTTTAAGTCCACCTTAGCAGCAGGTTCAAAGGGAGTTTACGTTAAAGCTTAGGGTAAAACAGTCACACCCCAAAGTGGAGTAGGATCCTTAAGGGGATCTCTAAGTAAGAAGGCAAGTTTAAGAAAAGCTTTACACAACTTGAGTGAAACCAAGTATGATTCACGCCAGTATATGAAAATATGAAATTGCTGCAAGCTGAGTTTTGACAGCGGAATGACTAGCTACATTGTGGAAAATGGAAGTGAGAAAGTCTAATCCTGCTGGTATAGGCAGTGAAAAGGGATCTAAATTCTTCCAACAGGCCCAAATAGAAAATCCTTTCCATTTACTTTTGTAAACTTTCCTACTGGAAGGCTTTTGAGAAGATGTGAGAATGTTGTCCACTTGGGAAGAAAGCCTGGACTGAGTAACTGTCACTGGAAATGGAGAAACCATACGGTTAGTTTTAGGACATGAATGTCAAGGTGAGTTACTCCAGAGAGTTGAAACAAAAGGTCTGGAATCAGATGTAGCACCCAAGAGGTGTATGCCAGATGAGGCCATATAAAGGGAAACCACACCAGATGAGGCCAGAATGGAGCAATAATGATGACTGTGATCATCCTCTGTAATGTTTTCTGCAGAAATTTCAAGATTAGAGGGGTATATCTAAATTTCTTTGGTATCCTAAATTCACTAGAATTACTTATGATAAACATACTTCCAAAATTAAGGAAAGGTTAGGGTTACCTGACTTTAAACTATATTATAGTGTCATTATTTCATATAGGCTACTTCAGATAATAAATTATGAATCTAACACAAACATATGGCCCCCCCCATGTGCAAAAATATGGTCTCAACAAATTAAGTCTCTTGGGTGTAATCCCAAATCCCTCCTCTTCCTCAATTTAAGTCAAAAATCTGATTATGTCAAGAAGTTGAATCCAATTATTAAACATATGGTTTTAACTACTCAAAAACTTTTTAGGTCAATACAACTATTCAATGCCCTCTCCCTACTGCAACCCCTTCATCTAAATCCAAATTTACTACTAAATAATCAGCTTATAAACTTAATAGATTATCCCTTACTTAGGGAACTTATGGTCTGGGAGATCTACAAATGGAAAGATTATGATACAACACAACTAAGAACGCAACTTAATCTTCCAAAGATGTACGTAAGTATTCTTAACTCATTATGATATCTTATTAGCATTAAATTCCTTCCAAATAATATAGGATATACAAGACATTACTCTATCACAATTAATTCTTAAAAACCTGGCAGTTAAAGGGAAAACTATTTCTAGAGTATATAAACTGGTAATGGATTTAAAAGGTCAGAACCACCTTTTATTTTCTCCGTACTGGCAAGGGAAAACCTAACAAATTAATGAAGAAAGTAAAATAGATATCTTTGTAAATACGCACAAATTCATACCTTTCAAAAAACTCCTATACACCCAACTTATGATTAATAATGATGTTTACTTTACCCCACAAAAACGAAATAAATTCAATACTAACTACTCTCCTAATTGCCCACACTGCCCCAATCAATCTGCAGATATCCTTCATATTTTGTGGGAGTGTAGTAAAGTACAAAAGCTTTGGTGCTCACTAAGAACTAGACTAGAAAAAATGGGCTATGGAAAAAGCACTCTGTCATGGGAAACGGCCATATTACACATCAATATAAACAATCTCCCAAGAATTCTAAAACATGTCCTCATCACAATATGTGCTCTTTCTAAATTCTACATTACAAAGAACTGGACTTGTGCAACCCCTCTCTTGTCGGAAGGTTTTAGCAATCTAGCCATCAAATACATCTCATCCCACAAACTACTCTACACAACTACTAAATGTAAATATCATCATAAATACTGGGAATACCTGCTTGAAGTCATTCTTAAGAGGTGAGAAATATCAATTTAAAAATGATAAAATGTCAGCTAATTATAAGAAGCTAAGATTTTCTGGTAGACAGCTAATTCGTTATAGATCTACCCCTTATTCAAGATCTATCCTTATCTATCCTCTCCACTGGTATTATTTTATTTATTTATTTTTTTTCTGACCTTTTAAATCCATTACCAGTGTGTGCAATAAATTGACCGATAAAGTGACTTCTTTTGCACATATTGTATATAGATTGTTTTTTGTTGTGTTAGTTAATTTCTGTATTGTATATTGTTTTTTTTTTTCAGCTTGAAACTCAAATAAAGAAATTTTTGAAAAAAAGAAAAGATTAGAGGGGTTGGTGGAAAGGCATATAGGAAACCAAAGGGCCAATCGTGAATCAGAGCAACTCTCTGTGATTTCCCCACCAGAAGAATCAGAGCAAAGAACCTGCTGCATTTGCAATTGGCAAGAATGGCAAAAAGATCACAGCACAGTTGACAGCACTGGTGAAAGATTTGTGTCATCACTGTTGGATTGAGAGACCACTTGTGAGGCAACAGAACAATCCTGCCCAACGAGTCTCTGAAGACGGTAGTCTTCCCTGGTATATGCATTGCTATTAGAAAGTGGCTGGAAGACATCACCCACTGCCACACTCTTACTGATTCTTGACACAGTGGGTAGGAGCATATTGCCCCTTGTTTGTTGATGCACCAGACTACTGACATTTTAACCATCTGGATAGCAATTACCCCTAGAGTCTGCAACACTAGAGGCCTGCCCTAATCTTTAAGACGATGGTGTGAAGATTGGCCTATGATGAGGACCGCATACATTGGAACATCTTCCATTTGTAATGTCCCTCCTCCAACCTAGCTGGGAAGCGTCAGTGGTCACTTTGGCTTTTTCAAAAAAAGAGGTGAATGGACAGTCATAGGATATTTCTGGAGAATGAATTCGCCAGACTACATGAGCCCTGCAGATATAGTGAATTCAAAAATACACAGGTGGGTATGTGATGGATCACTTAACCACTAGTGTCCACTGTAACACACTTATATAATACCTTGCCAAAGGAACCAAGGTTACAGAAGCTACCATTGACAGCAAAAGTTGTAAAACTAGTCTGGCAGGTGGCACCTGATGTGATAGAAGCTGTACGACCTGGCTGCATAATACAGATAACATGTTCTCCAGTAACTTTGCTATCTGAATAGTTGTATTCAAATGGGCTCCTATGATTTCCAGAGTTTATACTGAAGAGAATTGCAATTTGTCATGGCTTACCACAATTTCTAGATGGGAACAAACAGTATCTAGCCAGGAAAGAAGAGATCTAGTAGAAGCAGTGAGAAGCCAGTCATCTAGATAGGGGAACACCTGAATCCTTTGCAGTTTGAAATGAGCTGCAACCACTGCCATGCATTTGGTGAACACCTGGGAGGCTGTCGTGAGACCAAAGGGCAGTGCTCTGAAGTGAACAAACCTACTGGAGTGTCTATCTAGACTGATGTGGCAGTATGCAGCCTAAAGGTCTATCAGACACATTCCCCCTTCCTCAGGAAGGGAGGATGAACTGTACCTTCATTTGAAACTGTGTGCGTTTGTTTAGCAGTTTTTTTTTATACATCTCTAATGGTGTAGCTTTTCTTTTAGACAGTGGAAAATTGGGAAGTTTCTTTCGTAACTGGGGTGGATAAAGAAATAGCCACTAGTAATAATTGTCCACACCCAGACTTCATTGGTGATGTATGTTCAGGCTACCAGGCGCAGAGACTAGTGACCCCCGACTGCATCCAGAGTCTAGCAGTCAAGCAACCATTCAGGCATGCTGATAAGGCCTCTTGGAGATGGGACCCCTGAAGCCTTGGTTTTGTGGACATCCTCTGCCACAAGGTCAACATCTACCATTAAAATTCCCCACTCTGACTCGGGGAGATACATCTCTAGAATAAAGTCCTGAGAAAACCCTTGGGATTTCCAGAACCACAGTTTTTACCCCACTTCTGGTTTCTGGAGTGTCCTCTGGGGAAACTGTATTCCTACAGGCAGAAAGAGTTTTCCCATCCATTTCACTTCTAGTGTGCATCTTTAATCTTACAGCCAAACAAAACTGAACCATCAAAGGAGGTGTTTAAAAAGAGAGATCTTAAAATGCTCTGCAAAGTCACACAAGAGGATCCAGATATACCTCCTTAGAGTGATGCCTGTACCTGCAGCTCTCAAAAAACACCTACCATAGCACTAAACATGAGACGCATGGAGACATTCGAAAGGGACTGAAGGGTAGCCAGCTGCAAATCCACGGTTCTCCTATCATCTGCAGGCATGGATCCAGAGAGAGACTTGGAAAGCTCCTTTGTAAAGTCCCTTTGAAACCTAATCATATGTGCCAAATAATTCAGTGTCCTTAGCACAAAGGTAGCTGAAGCATAAACATGCTTTCCAACTTTGTTCAATGTTGTTGACTCTCTGTTAGGGGAACGGACAGATGAGCTATCTTCAGCAAGCTCTTTCTTGGTGGCTGCTGCCAATACCATGGCATCAACTGTCGGTTTCTTGCTTCAGTAAGGACAGTCTTTAGAAGCAACAAGGTACTTGTCTGGCTTTCTGGGAATCAGTTTTGCAACATCAGATTCCTTCCATGCCCAGTGAGTTAGTTCAATATCTCCTCCACCAGGAGAACTACCCTGGGTGTAGCTGAGCTGGAATTAAAAGCCTCAAGGAACATGGGTTCCTCCTGAGAAGGGGCTTCAAAAAACCAACCTCA
Source organism: Protopterus annectens (assembly GCF_019279795.1). Classification (NCBI taxonomy): domain Eukaryota; kingdom Metazoa; phylum Chordata; order Ceratodontiformes; family Protopteridae; genus Protopterus; species Protopterus annectens. The sequence continues at coordinate 442,665,989 of NC_056728.1, read as the reverse complement.
TTTCTACCTTAGAAGTATGAGAATCTCTCCAAAAGAAAGAGATGTCCTCAAGTGGTGATCTGGGGCACCCTTCCCCTTCATCAAAATCAACCGTCTTCAGTCAAAGACTACTAAGGTGCGTCAACATGCCTCATTTCACATGTGCGTATTCAAGAAGCCCCCAGGCTGCATCCTAAATGAACTCAGGCATGAACTTGCAGCACCATTAGGCACCCTATTCAACCGAAGCCTGAGTACTGGCTTTGTCCCAGCCAAGTGGAGGACAGCCAATATCATCCCTTTACACAAAAGTGGAGCCATCCACCGATCTAGGAAATTATAGACCCATCAGCCTAACTAGCCTGAAATGTAAGGCCATGGAATGGATTATCATGGACCTCATTAACAGGGACATTGGCAACCTCCAAAACACTCGACCCCACACAGTTTGGCTTTGTCAAGGGGAGGTCATGCCTGTTAAATCTGGTCGACTTCTTTGAGACAGTCACCAAAGCCATGGACGAGGGGAAGATGGTGCACACTGCCTACATTGACTGGCCAAAGCCTTCGACACTATTCCCCAGTCGGGCATAACAGATAACATATGGATTGATGCCCAGCTGAGAGAGTTTATCAGATGGGCAGCAAACTGGCTCACTGATGGAATCCACCTAATCAAAACAGGGGAAGCTACCTCAAGCAGTAGACCCGCAATGAGAGGTGTACCCCCAGGGATCAGTCTTGGGGCCTCTTATTCAGGATATACTTATCAGAGGTGCAGGCCAAAACCAGTGGGATATGGCTTACCAACTTTGCAGATGACTGCAAGCTGGGCACAGTCATCAATTCCCCAAGTGATGTGGACGTCCTCCAAGTGGGTCTCACCCAAACAAATGACTGGTGCCAGAAACATGGCCTCAAGCTGAATGCCAAAAATATGCATCATCATACCCTTTGGAGAGAGTGACATCCCTACATATTATCACATTAATAATGTCCTAAGCACACAATCAGTCATGAGGATTTTGGGCACCCAGGTTGATAGCAACCTGACTTTTGACCACCATCTTGCTTCCATTGTACGGAAAGCTTTCTACATGTCCCACCTTATAAATAAGGGTATCTCATCCAGGGACAAGGAGGTCATAACATACCTTTATTCTTCCCTTATAAAGCCAATTATTGAGTACAATGCCCCCTTCTGCATGTAACTCACAAAGCACATGCAGCAGCTGGAGAGACCACAGAGGTTCCTCACCAGAAGAATCCAGGGCCTCAAACATCTACCCTACACAGATAGGCTAAAAGCCCTGTCCCTCTACTCAATTTCATACAGACTCCTCAGAGGCGACCTCTGTCTGGCAAACAAAGCAATCTCAGACCCCGCCTTGATGGGACTGCTGCATATCTGCAAGTCTCCACTCAAGTAATCCATACGCGCGACCTCAACCTGGTCTGTGACATCAATAGGACTTGGCAGGATATATTTGTGTCAAAGAGACTCCATTTATGGAATAGATTCCCTCTCTACGTCAATCAGAGCACCTCATTATCCCTTTTCAAGAGCAACCTGGTTAACTGGATGAGAAACAGAAAATACACCCCTGGGATTCCACCTGTGTCCCTGCTGGGTAGGGGCTTTGGGTGCTGACCTGTCTAAACATGGGATAAGCTCTTGGCTAGGCTTTTAAGGGCTTCTGGGCCAATAGCCTAGTAACTTCCTATGATTCTATGATGGGAGAATGCTCCAGAGAGAACTTAGAAGACTGAGGGGTGTCCTGAATGACTACCATCTCAAGACTAACAGAACCGGCTGTCCCAATGGAATAGAACATGCAGGATAAGGACCCAGACCTACCAGCTGTGGACTGGGTGGAATCAACAGGGACAGAGATGTCCAGCCTCCAGCATTAGAGAGAACTTTCACAACTGCCTCCAAAGCAGAAGTCGAGAAGTAACACAAAATCATTCCAGCTGGAGCTGAAAATGCCACATCAGGACGACTGAGGGAACCAAACCAACCCTGCTCTGAGACCAACGCGAGAGCCAAGCTGTCAAATGCCGAGGCTCCAACAGCTTCAGAGTTGAACTTTCACCCCTGGACTTGGCGCCAAAGCTTTGGCTCTGCGATCCATCCAGATTCAATGACATCGGAGTCGGTGGGATCAGACAAGATGCTGAAGTCAAAAACAACCACATCTTCAGATCAGACTCACACAATCCAGTTGGACATCTCAGATCCTGAATCCCCAATATCAGCAGTCAGATCAGAATAAGAGTAGCCACAGGTAGGGGAGAGGGGCCAAAGCTCACAGGCCTGATATGAGATGAAACCAAAAGAACTCCTGGTTGAATTTGGGTCTTAAGGAATTTCCTCATCATTCTATCCACATCTGCTACTGTCAAGCTTCTGGTAGATCTTAGGGAAGAGGAAGTGGAGGGTGGTCTGGAAGGCTTCTGCAAAGGCCTTTTTTGAAGAAAAGGAGAGTGGAGCCTCAGGCAGACAGGTCCAGGTGAAAATCATGGCTCTAGCAAAGGAGGAGTCTTGAGGTACACAGAAGTCAGCCCTGAAGACGTTGTTAGATCCAAAGACTTAACCTTTTGGATGTCGGAGCACAAGACACTAAGGAAGGAGGATAGCGATCAAAGGATCGCTTCCTTCTCTATTTGCCCTTTTGTTTGGGTCTATCAGTCTTGTTCCCCATCATGTTTCTCAGAGTATTTCTTCCTGGACAGGGACGTTCCAGAGACAGAAGATTTTGTGGACTGTCCTGTAGGCAACAAGCCCTTAAGGATCAGCTTCTTCTGATGTTCAATGATGGCTCTGTGTCCAAAGGCCATACAAATCAAACAATCCTTTTCAAGATGGGCAGCACCCAAACGATAAACACACTTAAGATGTGCATCGGAATTTGGTAGTTTGTGACTACAAGCCACACATTTCTTAAAACCAGCTGGTTTCTCTAATACAACTCCAAACTTACAAGACACCTAAAAAAAAAAGACAGAATTTCCCAAACTTACCAATAATGGTACAAATTCAAAACACTTATCTGTGTAGAAAGAGATAACAATGGTAACCAGATTAGTAATAACTAGAAAAAGGAGAAACAGCTAATGAACGCATGAACAGAGAAGACAAAGTCTTTTTTTTCTGTGTGTGACAACAAGTGGAGGAAAGCAGGAGTAGAATTCCTAATTACAAAGCAGTGAGGGTATCAAAAGGCATCACCAAGGAAAGAAACACAGCTTGAGATGAGCCTGAGCTGGCAAACCATGTCAGTACAAGCTGCAAATGAGATCTGAGGTAATACTGGGTATAGTAAGGGACTATGAGTAAGGGGAGAAGTCTGTGCTACAGATCCTAAAGTCTGGAAAAAGCCAGAAAGAAGAAGCAAAGTCATATTGTGATTAACTGTTCAGTCTAAAAACACCTTGCAATAATCTTATGTATTTTGATAATGGGTAACAGCACAACTTAAATATTAACTGCACTAATTAAGTAGTTTGAAGTTATTCTGTAACTGTGTAAATTTGATCTTATTACAAAAATACAGTGTGGTGCTTTCAAATGGTTAAATACTGCTGTCAATTAGATACTGAGAATTTATATGTAATGTATAGGACATGGGAGTGGTAAGCGGACCTTATGTAATGGAACGGGCAGAGTAAATTCATGACGTCAGCCTTGCTAGACATAGTTTAATGTTTGAAGAATTATATTAGGGGCAAACTAAAGACAGGACAAAGCATGGTAAGGCAAAAGTAGGCTTGGGGAACACAGGAGGAAGTTTGTCTCTAAGGGCACAAACAGTCACATTCACCAAGCGGAGAGGGAGTAGCAGACAAACTATTTGCACTGCAATGGGGCAAATGCCCACAATTTGGAAGGCTGAAAACTTATTACCTATACAGTGTACATAGTTTATCTAATAAATTGTCACAAAATAAAGGGGAGGTTGAGGATCCTGTACAAGATACATATGAAAGAAATGTGTCAGAAAGTGGAATGCTTTGAGAAAAGGAATAAGAAAAAGGTTCTGTTACAGAGTTTTAGTTACAATAAACATGTAGGAAGGGGGAGCCAAAGTCAGGTGCAGTCAGATGTCAAAGTAAACAATAGTGAGGGATACAAGATATATACAGCAATGGAAGCAAGATGATTGTAGGCAATAAAATGGAATGTAAATGGATGGAATGTAAATGGATTGACAAATTCTATCAAGAGAGACATAGTATTAAATAGGGTGAAAAGGGCAATACTGAGTATAGTTCTACACTGGGAAATGTATTTAAGTAGGGCAGAGCATGAGAAACTGAAACAGAAAGGTTATAAGGTGACAGCCCACTTGAGATCTGCAGTGCAAGGAGGACACCTGTTGTATTGGGAGACAGGGGAACCCCTACGTAGGGGGGGGTATTCTTGAGGGGAATAAAGGCTACCCAGCAGTTGGAATGGTGAAATTGTGGAGTAGAACCTGACAGTCGTTTCAATATATGTCCAACTCAAAGGATGGTATACAACAAATTTGGACAATGATCAAGTCAGTAATACATTTTCATTAAGAAGTGATTATATTAGATGGGGATTGGAATACAGTATTCTGAAGAGCAGATGTAGATAAGAGGAATGGTAAACTATATAAAATGTCTAAGGTGGAAAGAGGGAGCAAAGCATTAACTGAAACATTAGATTTAGCAGATATATGGGAAACTGACACTCAGGAATAGGGTAGAGGATTCACCTACTACAATCACAGGAAGGATAGATGGTTGAGATAAAATAAAACTGTTACTAAAGAGAATGTGGAACTCTTTCTAAACACATTGGTGGGACCAGTCCTGCACTCTGACCATGCAACTGTAAAGACCTACATGTACTTTACATAGTGCAAGGCCCCAAGACTATCACTAGAGGTTAAAGAATGAAAACTCCAGCATACATGAAATAAAACAACTGTTTTCAAGGAAGATCTGAGGGGAGGGACAGTAGACCTATGTCAGGTAGAAAAAGGTTACACAAAATATTAGGAAGGTGATACAAGATGAGGTGAATATGAAGAGAAGGAAGGAAAGAATGGATATGAAAAAGATGAAGATGCAGGAGTTAAGGGTACTACAAATAGGAAGCCAGTAGTTAACTTCAGAGAAAAACTAAAAGAATTAAAAAAAATGAAAGAGAAAATACAGAAAAGGAAGGCTGAAAGAATACTTGGCAAAGAAAGTGGCAGCAAAAGAAATGTTTTATACAAATAGTACCAATGCAATCAAAGCCTTAGCAATATCAACTCCAGCAACAGAAGACAGAGAGGGCAGTTTTTAAACTATGGGGCCAAAAATCAAAGAATATTGCAAGGGCAGATAAACATACCAGAACATTTTAAACAATTTCGGTAAGCACAACTCAGGTTATAAGCAGTTACCTCCAGACAGTCATACAGTAGATCCAAGTCTGTCAGACTCCCAAAAGGAAAGACTTGAAGGTGGAAATAACAGAAGAATTAGGGGTGCCATACATAGACAGAAGACCAGTAACTCTCTCCAGCTAAGAATGGTATTCCAAAAGGAGATATAGATATTGGGAGGAAATGCAGTACCAAAGATCTGGAAACAAATATTTATTCAGGTTAGAATGTTGCAGTAGGTGCCCCACCATATGGAAGGGGATCCTCTGAGCATCACCTTCATATCATCTGATTTCCGTAATGAATCATGACAAGGTTTTCATGAGTATATGGCTCTATAGTTGAGGAATTAATAGTGGAAGACCAGTGTAGATTTGGGGGAGATAGGAGGATATTTGACAACATACTTAAGACACTCATCACTATACAAGATGATAACAGTTAAAAAAAAAAAAAAAAGTAGCAACAATCCCCTTAGATGCAAAGAAGGAATTTGATAAGATGAAGTTGCCATACCTGTTTCAAATGTTAACATGTACACACTTTCCAGAATCATTCATATTAATGTTACAAGTAATATAAATGGGATTACAGGCACGTATTAAAATAATGTGAAGGCTTTCAGATGTTTTAGCTTTACCAATGAGGTACACAGCAAGGGTGCCTCCTATCACCACTATTATTTCCATTGTATCTTGAACCCCTGGCAGCAGAGATTGGGCAATCAACACTGAGATAGTGTCAATGGGGAGATTTGTTTTCTTGGTTTTCCTTTCAACTGGGACAGTCCAACTAGTCTGCATCAAACCCTTCCCAGTGAAGGTTCACAGAGAAAAGCTACACTAATACTGTGATACAAATAGCACAGTAAACAAGTAGTAAGCTTAATCATGGCAAATCTGTTATTTGAAAAAATAAAATGTTAAAGCATTTGTAAGATACTATAACTATTTGTATTCAATAATACTACTCAATAAATGCTTCACAGAGAGAACAATTACTAGCAGTATGCATGTTTTACACAATAAAACAGGTAGTGCTATGTTCTGATATATAATCATGTGAAATAAGCTTTGTGTTGGGTACAAGAAACTGCCAGTGGGAGCTTGTGTGAGAGGTGAAATAAATTCAGCAACAGAGCAACAAGTTTAAGTGCAGTGCAGAAAACAGAGCAGCAGAGTGGCAGGAGTAATAAGATGCAGGTCAATGATTATAATGACAGACTTCTGTTAGGAAAAAGAATTGGGAAATAGAAGCCAAAGTGAGAGGCAGGAAGAAAACAGAACTGAAGAGCAATACAGTATGTGCGAGATGTAGATCAAAAATTGTTGTGCTGGGTGAATCAGAGGAGTTAGGGATTGTGTGAGAAAATATGTGGAAGTGGTAGCCAACCTGGGGTTGAGACAGTGCACAACTATATGCTACTAAAGTAGTGTTTTGAAGCTACTAACGTGTTTTACATCTGCTGGAAGTGAGAAAAAATAAAATCCCAGATTTTAGATGCACATAATAAAGAGCATTACCTGAAGAATTGTGGACATATATATACACTTAAGATGATGGGCAAAGTAGCTTATTAGGGGAGTAGGAAAACACAATGTTAAGTAAGAATCCACTGTTTTGAGATTTATTTAAGATACATATGACTACTATTAGTTGAGTGATGGAGAGGAAACTTGTTAGATCTGGCCAGTGGAGAAGTTTCAGTGCTTTGCAGTGGTGAGAACTGGGTGTTTATTGTTAGGGAATCTGGTAATTTTATATTAGCACTATTCAGTTTTGGTTTGCGGAGTGTGTTGGGGGGCTTAGTGAATATTGGTGTGGCATGCAAGAGAGAGGGAAGAAGGTAAGCTGAACTGAAAACAGCAGTACATGCTGTTGATACAATATTACAACTGAAATAGCCAAGAGAGGATTTGGAATAAATGTTTGCCATGTTAGATCACTTTGGGAGTCTCTCAGGATACAAAGAGTATCAGGACAAAAACAAAGCAACAAGGATAAACTTGACTGATCCAGAAGGGCTACAGGATTCCTATCTGTACATGTTGGGGGAAGGATACATTAACATATCTGGAGATCTTGCCAATGCCTATATATGAAGAGTTTTCAAAATGTTCTTATGAAAAAAAAAACTTTGAATGAAATGTTATGATCACCAACTGTAGTCCCACTTAAGTTTAGCTCTAGACCAAACAGTACAACTGGCTCAGTGGCAAAATATTACCACATATGCTGTACTTAGGACAGTCCGTTTGGATTGGAACAGATTACAGATACTCAGTAATAGACTGAATGAAAAATCAAATATGGGGGAGGGAGGCAGATGCCGAGCATAAGCTGACAGATGCTGCTGCTCCTGGAACAGCACAAAATATTAGGAGTTCTTGACATTCTGCTGTATCATAAGGCTACACAGGTTTCTATCTGGGCTCTCTGTCACTTGCAAACTTATGAATCAAGTGAAAGACATGTTAAAGAAAAACATGGACGAATGGGTAAACAAGGACTGGATCAACTCAACATGAGGTAGAGAAGCCCAAAAGATGGGTCTTCCAATATTAGGTATAGGGCATAATCTTTAGGGAGATTAGACAGTTACTTCAAGACGACAAGTTACACAACTGAAGGCAAGATCTATTCCCAAAAGGGAGTATATTTAGAGCTAGAGAGGGTAAACCACCAGCTGGGTAGAACAGGCAATGAGGCCAGTCCCCAGCAAAGTGGTCAATACAGACAAGACCGAGCCAGTTGACAGACGGGGCATAGTTGCAAGAATAGAGAGCATACTAGTGTAGGAATAACAGAGAGCAGCACAAAGATTACAAGCTGGTTGGAGTAGTAAAGTATGATAACATGTAAATTTGAAACCAAGTAAAGGATAGGTTTGATGTCTGGGAGAGCTAGAAGGTGAAGGAAGCTCAGGGCATTTGCATGGAAAGGTCTCTATAAATATTTTTTACACACAATTATTAAAATATCAATTAAGACAAGAAAATACATACATTAACAGAAAACAAACCATATTAACATTTTACATTTACACACATTATACATGTTCTTTCAATTCAACATTAGATAAATCACTCAAGTCTTGTCTTCCTTTAAACTTCACTCCCCCTGAACATTATTCTGCATGTCTTCTTCCCACAAATTCCATTTTATTTTATGCAGTTTGCTCCATCCCTTTTATAAAGTGCCCTCTTCCAGTTATTCTCTCTTTTACACTATTCAATACTTGAAATGCAGTTGGTTTAGAGTTTGATTTCAATTTTCCAGTAATAACTTTTTTGGCAGCCCACAAAATTAAACTTAAGGCCTTACTATGTCTAGGCAATTCACATTCTGTGCCCAGCTCAAAAGAATCATTTCCTTAATTACAGCCATTTGCTCCCCTTTCTCTCCAATATTTTTGACAGAATACTCTGTCAGGAATTTTTTAAATCTGCCAACTCATTGCACTCCCAGAAATGTGTTCCCAGTTGCCTCTTTCTTCCCAATCACACTTCCAGTAGCTGTTATGTGCCTGAGGAAAACAGTCTTTGATGTCTGCTTGGGGTATAAAAATACCTATGCAAACACTTCCCAGCAAAAATCCTAAACCTTCTGGACTTTGTTGCATACTTGGGTTCATAGGTGTGTACTAGGCTAATGGCCCTGGAGCCTTTAAAAGCCTGGCCCATAGGATTACCCTGGCATCATGCCACCAGACATTAGTTCCCAGTGCCTCTGTCAAGTAGAGCCACTGGAGTGATCCCTAGTGTGAATTTTCTATTTCCCATCCACTCATCAAGATTTCTCTTGAAGAAGGCCAGTGAGGTGCTCTGCTTGACATGTATGGGAAGTCTATTGCATAGCATGGGCAATCTCTGGGTTATGAACCTGTCCCTCCAGCATGTTCTGTTGACTGTGGTAATGAGGTTGAGGTCTCTGGAGAGTGTGGTGAGGAGGACTTGGGATTTTTTTAGATGTAGCATTTCTAACAGAGCTGGGTCAGACGCTGCTTTGTAAGTCAAGCAGAGATCGCCTCTAAGTAGGCGACATGAGACAGAAAATAGTTGGGAGTTTTTTTGAGTCTGTCCATATAGGACCTGGTTTAAGGCCTAGGATCATCTTTGTGAGGTACTTTTGTGGCCTCTCGAGTTGTTGCAGGTGTCTAGTGAGGTACATGCCAAAGGAGGCACTGTACTCTATGACTGGCCTAATGAGGGAAGAGTAGAGGGAGACAATGACCTCTTTCTTCCTGGATGCAAAACCCTTAGTAATGAGATGTGCCACACAGAAGGACTTTCTGACTACAGTGGCAATGTGGTGGCCAAAAGAGAGGTTGATGTCAACCTGTGTTCCCAGATCTGTTATAACTCCTTCTGTGTTCAGTGGACTACCATAGATGTGGCAATTCATGGGAATTGAGTTTTTCCGAAAGGGGATGATGACACATTTTTTTGGAATTGAGCTTACGGCCATGGTTCTGACACCAGTCGGTGGTCTCAGTGAGACCTTTCTGCAGGATGTCAACATAACTTGGGGAGTTAATAATAGCTCCCAACTTGCAACAGTCTGCGAAATTGAAGGCCATATACATGCCCTCCCATTGTTCCATTGTAAATTGCTTTCCAGGTTTCTCTTCCTGCTCTTTCCTAACCTCCTCTGATTGATTCTTATTGTTATCATGCAGTATTTTATATGCCCTACTATTTATCCCTTTTAAATAGCAGCTTCTGTTCTATATTTCACTAAAAACTCTACCAGAATAGATCTTTCACTTAAGACTCCCCTATCCTTTTCTCTTTGCTATAGTCTGAAATCAATCCCTGATAGGGAAGGTAGTCTCTAACCTGCAATCCAAACATTTTTTTTTGCTCAATTCCATTACCTTTCCCTCTCTAGTGATTTACTCCCAACACAGTAGTTCCTTTGCCAGTTTTCTTCAACAAACTACAGCCCCCTCTTGCCTATTTTCTGTACCCCAACTTTAAGCCACCCCTACTAAAAAATATCCTTTCTCCCTTTTCTCAATTCATGTGTTGGCTTAGTTCTTGGAATTCTTTCTGCAACTTTATGAATAGAATATGCTATACTGGGGTTATTATTCTCCTTAAGAATCTGCATTCAAAATCCCACTCTGTCCATTTCTTGACCCCACCCCCTTCATCATTCTTTTTCACTTTGAATAGCATTCTGCTTGTGGTATGTATAGGAACCTTAACTGTGTAGCTGTAAAAACATCTTCAAATCAGGTAATCCTAAACCACCTTGTTCAATTGGGAAGACCAACTTATCCCACTTAGCTCTTGCCCCTTTTCCCTCCCAGATAAATTTCTTCAACTCTATTAATTGTTGTCCAGTTAATACAAATATGCCTGAACTGTATATAAAACTAAAATAACCAAAACATTTTCAGTGTTGTAACTTGCTATCCATATTTATAAACAACAGCTTCTAGTTTCTCTGTATATCTTTTTTTTAGTCTCCTTCCACATCTTCAGTCGCCATAACAGAAGCCTTTTTAATGCATACTCTAAATACTTCATTTTATCTTGTCCCCATAAATATGGTTATTACTGAACAAATTCATGAGTAGGTGCATAATTTACTGCTACAGTCTTTGATTTTATCTTCATTAATTTTATATCCTGAAAAGACTTGATAAATCCAGAAAATGACATCTAAGTGTTGTGGAACATTTTGAAATAGTTTCAAGTACAAATTAAGATCATCATTAAATAAAGTCAATTTTTCTTCATTATCATAGTAATTATATCCTTGAATTTTTGAGTCCATTATTTTCTTTGCTAGCGGCTCTAAATATGAAGCAAATAAAAGTGAAAGAGGACATCTCTGTCTAGTTTCTTCTGTTTAAACAACTTATAGGAGAGGTTCACCCCACACTAATTCTTGGCTTCTGCCCTTCATCTTCCTAATTAAACTTATTACTGTATCAGGGAACACAAATGCTTCCACTGCCCTACTCCTAAAATCCTGGCTTATTCTGTCAAATGCTTTCTCTGCATCAAGGCCCATCAACAACAGTGGTATTTTCTTACGTTCTGTTCCCCTCTGGATCATCAATGCCTCCATTAAATATCAAATGTTTGACTCCCCTCCACAAAACCACATTGATCCATATCAATTTCAACACCACCTTTGCCATTTGTTTAGCTAGCATAGTTATACACACTTTATAATCATGGTTTAAAATTGAAATGGGTTTATACAAGGCTAAGTCTAATGGGTCTTTACTCACTTAGGTAATACAGTCACCACAGCTTTCTTCCAAGATGCAGGTGCTTCCTCACCTTTTAAATTACTATTAAATAAAATCTTCCAGATCTTTATATATTTCTTCTCTCTAAACTTCCAAAGTAATACAATCTGATGTCTACATTCATCGCTGCAGTATTCATTACAAATGGGATTCCCTGCCATGAAGCCTACCATCCAGCCAGTTTACCAAAGTCTACCATTGCTTTAAGATACACTGAACGTTACCTATACACTCCTTGCGTAGCGTAGGGCATAAAGGTGACATTCAGGCATACCATCCTCAGAACTTCTTTGCCGTCAGTCCAAACACTGTTTTTAACCATCAATCTTGTTACCTCCGTCTGCTTTTTCTGTTTGTTGGCATTCTGGTGATTACTCCTGTTTGCTGAAGTCCTCACCATTGCAGATAAGTACCCTGTTGGGGTTTTGTTCCTTTTCTGATTGTTTTGTGCTGTTTGGGGGGTTAATGCCATCCAGGAAGGGTAAATGTCAATGTGGGAGACTGAGCCCCCATAAAGAACACCACAAAAAGTGTCTTTTTTGCCTGGGTGCTGCTCATGACCATATGTCTTGTTCTATTTGTCAGGCGTTTTGTCCCTAAAACTCTTCATAGTAGGCTTTTTTCCCTTTCTTTGTATCTTGAGAACCAGAGTCTTAAGCTTCTTGCTGCAGATGCTATGGATAGAACTTCCTACCCCGAGGGTCAGCCATCAGGGAAGAAGGTGCATAGGGTAAGGCTGGAATCTTCTGCTGTCCAGCCTCTGCTGGGAGTTTATCCCACAGTTATTACAAGCCCGGAGACTCGCCTGGGTGTACTGTCAGATTCCTCTACCGCGTCTGGGTTGGAGGTCGGTGAAGATCTGGCAGGCAGGATGTCCGACAAAGCTTTGCAGGCATCCGTTTCAGGCATTCAGAGGGAACCATGGTTGATAGTTTCCAAGCAGTCTAAAGGGGTCCCACAGTTTCTCTTTAGAAAAGTTCCTACTACAGTTGTGGAATGCCGTCCTGAGTCAGGGCCTTCTCAGGCTTCTAGGATGGACATTCCCTTAAAAAAGAAACAGAAAACTAATCATGTTTCTTCTGCTCCTAGGGATCCACAAACTGAGTGGCAGGCCTTTACTCAGGGGTTATTTAATGCTTTACTGTCGTTGAGGCCTCCTCAAGGGGTTTTGGGTTCTGCTCCTCCTTGGTCTTCTTCTTTCCACTAAAAGGCCCAGAGAACTGAATTCTTCTGAAGTGGATTCTGATGATGAATCCCTTGCTTATTCTACCCAGACACCTTCGCCTTTAGACTTCGGGTCTGTGGAGAAGGATTCTCATACTCTAGATAATCCTTCTGAGGAAATTTCCTTTGGGGACAATCTCTAGGATGATGGACTTTTTTAAGTGGGAGTTTGCCCAGGTTTTGGATATCCATAAGAGGTACTATGAGTTACTGCAGATGGAATCTCCCAAAACCTGCAGCCATTCCTCCTGTCTTGCCTGCTTTATTGGATGTTTTTTTCCAATGCCTCTAAAGCACCAGATTCTCTGCCCCCTGCTCCCAAGAAGTCTGATAGGTTTTATAGGGTGCGTGAGGATTGTTCCTTTTTGTTTAAATGACCCCTCTGTGGTGTCGAAGCCTCTGATAAGCTATCTCAATTGCTTCCTTTGTCCAAGTTACTGCCTTCTCACAAGGACAGTAAAAACATGGCTAGGCTAGGTAAGAAGGTTTACACTTCGGGTACACAAGCTTTCAGGGCTATTAATTATCAGACCCATATCTCTAGGTATGTCTTGGCTCTTCTTTATCAGGTTTTTCAGCTTCTTTCTGCTCTTTCAGACTCTGAGTAAATAATCTGATCTTTCCTTGCTTGGGACTTCCTCTCAAGTAGTTTATAATTCTATTAACTGTAGTTATGATGCAGCAGATGCCTCTTCTAGGGCTGCTGCTTTTAGTTCAGTTCTGAGGAGGCATTCTTGGCTTCAGTTTCAACCTTGATATTAAGGCTAAGTTGATGGATGCTCCTCTAGATAATAAACTTTTGTTTGGGGAAGTGGCTGCTGGTTTAAGTCTCTTCAGGACAAGAAGGCTTTACAGGAGCTTAAACATGTCGGTTTCTCCTATGCCTAAATTTCAGAAAAACTGCCCTTCTAAGCCAGCCTTCATTCGTAGGCAATCTCGCCCTCCTTCTAAAGGTAAAAAGGATGGTAACCGGACTCCTCCTGCTAAAGCCACTCAGACTGCAGGGATTCTTAAGCCCTCCTTTCCTGACAAACTAGGTGCTATCTGACGGTCCACCTTTTCCCAGTCATATTCCTCTTTCTCTTCTCCTTTCTCTTCTGGTTTGGCTCCAAATCACCCAGGTTTCTTGGGTTCTGTCAATCATTCGGGCAGGGGTACTTCATGGTCTGGATTTTCCACCCTCCTTTTATGGGCATTCCTCAGCTTCCTCCGGAACAACTTCCTTTTTTCCCCAGAGTTTCTTAGAGACCTCTTGTATCAGGGTACTATTCAAGAGGTGCCTGTGTCCCAAAGGGGGAAGGAGTTTTATTCAAGAATGTTTCCAGTGCCCAGAAAAGAAGGTACTTGGAGACCTATTCTAGACATTTCTCATCTGAATAACTTTCTGAAGGTGTCTTCTTTCGGATGTTGTCCCTTCAGTCCTTTTTTCCTCTCTAGCTCCCTCAGGCCTACATGATGTCTCTGGATCTCAAGGATGCTTATCTCCATATTCCGATCCATCCCCTTTTTAGGAGAATTTTGTGTTTCTCTGTTGCTTCCTGGCATTTTTAGTTCTGTGCTTTGTCCTTTGGCCTTTCAACTCCCCCAAGGGTATTCACCAAATGCTTCACTCCTGTGATTGCTTTTTCCAGGCTTCAAGGGATCCATATCTTTCCTTTTTTGGATGACCTGCTGATTCAGGCATCCTCTCCAGAGGTCCTTTTACAAAATCTTCTTTTTACCATTTCTCTTCTTCAGAGCTGGGGTTCACGATAAACTTCAAAAGGTCTTCCCTGACTTCTTCTCAAGATCAGGTCTTTCTGGGTTGCAGGATTCAAATGGTGCCAACTCTGGCATCCCTGCCTCCTCCAAAGGCCTTAACTCTCATTTCCTCCTTTCAAACTCTTCTTCCCATGGCCTCCATTTCAGCCAGGGAATTTCTGAGAGCGCTGGGGTTCATGGCTTCCACCATTCCGATGCTCCCTCTGGCCAAACTCCACATGAGGAAGTTACAGTGGTTTCTGAAATCAGTGTGGCTTCAGCATGCACATCTTCTAGACTTTCCAGTTCCTCTTCTCCCATGTCTCAAGCAGGAATTTCTGTGGTGGATTCAACAGTCATCTCCAAATCCAGGGCTCCCTTTTCAACCTCCTCTTCCCTCTCAGGATCTGTTCACAAATGCTTCAGATGTGGGATGGGGAGCAACATTTGGCTCCCTGAGGGTGCAGGGACTGTCGGTCACCTCATCAGCAGATGGAACACACAACATCAAAGAGATGAGAGCTCTTATGCTGGCTCTTCAGGCTTTTCATCCTCTCTTCTCTCCGGGGCCTCTCAAGGTGTTCACAGACAATACCAGAGTTATATGGTATATCAACAAACAGGGGGGGTACAAGATCTTAATGTCTTTGCCGGCTGGCACTTCTGGTATGGGATCTGGCTATCAAGCAACTCTTCAGGCAGTTTACATTCCTTCTAATCAGAACACTGTGGCAGGCAATCTGAGCAGGTCCTTCACTCAATCCAACGAATGGATGCTTCACAGGGATGTGTTTCTGGACATTGTTCACCAGTGGGGTTACTCCTCAAGTAGATCTCTTTCCCTCCCCTCTAAACAGACAACTTCCTCTGTTTTGTGCCAGAGTCCCAGGTCCTCTGGTATGGAAGGTGGATGCCTTCTCATTTTCTTGGAAAGGGATGTTTCTTTATGCACTCCCTCCCCTTCCTCTCATTCCAAGAGTCCTGTTCAAGATTCAACAGGATGCTCCCAAAATCTTGTTGGTGGCTCCCTTTTGGCCACGACAGCAATGGCTCGCTCTACTTCTGCATCTAGCCCAGGGCAATCATCACAAGTTACCTCACAGGGTGGATTTTCTCACACAAGACAAGGGGTCTCTCATCCATCCCCACCTGTCCACGCTTCAACTGACACTGTGGGTAATAGGATTTTGATCCCTCAGACACATTTTTTCTGAGCAAGTGTTGCAGGCCCTGCAGAAGGCCAGGAAACCTACTACTAGGAATATCTACTTGTCTAAATGGAAGAGGTTTTCTATTTGGTGTTTTCCTGGACTTACTTTTTGTGGATATTCCTTTGGTTCTCTTATTTGTGTGAGTTGCTCACTGCTGGTTTGGCCTATTCTTCAGTTAAGGGCCACTTATCAGCTCTTTCTGCTTGTCTGCCTTTTACTCCCCTGTTAGCTTCTAGATTTGCGGCTAAGCAATTTCTTAAAGGCGTCCTTAATATTAGACCTCCCAGGAAGCCTGCTCCTGCTCCCTGGGGTCTTGATTTAGTTCTGGAAAAATTGACTCAGGCTCCTTTTGAGCCTGCTGTTTCAGCTTCCTTGCGACATTGTTCTTGGAAAACAGTTCTTTTGTTAGCTCTTACATCTGCCAGATGGGTGTCTGAGTTGCAGCCCCCTATGGCTTGTCCATCTTTTTTGATATTTCATGAGGATAGGGTGTCCATGAGTACTAATCCTTCTTTCATGCCCAAGGTGATCAATGAGTTGTCACTTATCAGTCTATTAAGTTGCCTACTTTTTTTCCCCTCTCCACAATCTGACAGTGAGAGGATGTTGCATACCTTAGATGTGCATAGACAGCTTAGATTTTATTTGGATACAACTAAAGCTATCAGAAAATCTGACCAGTTGTTTGTTTCATTTCATCCTAGGTCTTTGGGTTTAGCTGTTTCCAAGCAAACTATTTCTACTTGGATTTCAAAGGCTATTTCCTTTTGTTTCACGTTTCATGGCAAGAGCCTTCCTTCTTCTGTAAAGGCTCATTCTACTAGAGCTGTGGCTTCTTCTGGTACTTTTTTCAGAGGCTTGGACACTCATTCTATTCTTGAAGCTGCTACCTGAACTTCTGTGCATACCTTCCCCAAACATTACCAGTTGGATGGTATCTCCAGAGCTAGAGCTGGTTCTGCTGATGCCATTCTTCATGGCTTCTTAAGAGGGCTCTGTTGCTGCTTCCTCTTCCCATGTTTCTTCTTGAGCTTTGGCACTCTCCCATTTGTAATGAATAGTGCAGTGGGGAATGTAAGGACACAGTACAGTTGTGGAGATGTCCTTGCCTTCACCGCTGCAGTACTCACTCCCTCCATCCCCTAGTCTTTTTTCCTTCCTGGATATACAGGTTCTCTTTGGTTTTCCTTGGACTGCTGTTCCTACCGGGGCAATCAGTTCTGTGGATGGTACACCTGAATGTCACCTTTATGCCCTACACTACGCAAGGAGTGTATAGGGGACATTCAGCATACCTTAAAGCAACGATACACTTTGGTAAACTGGCCGGACAGTGGGCTTCATGGCAGGGAATCCCATTTGTAATGAATACTGCAGTGATGAAGGCAAGGACATCTACCGTTATGGTAAGATTTTACACAACTGTACTTTCATGGAAACGTCCCTGCAAACTGATTATACATCTTCTTATAGCTTAACGGTAAATGTTTATAAAAATTCTGAAATATCTCTAACATTTCTTCAGGTTCTTTGGTAATTTTCCTTGTCAAAGACTCCCTGTGTTTGGCAAAAACTCTTCCTACTTTCTGTTACCTAAGACACTATGCTAACCGTTTTTTTTGTGCTCTAGAGTTATCAAAAACTAGTTGCTCAACAGCAATCTTTCTAAACTCATGTAAATTATCCAAATAATCCCTTATTTTCATTTGAGCACTCTGCATTTGCACTTCTTGTTCTGTGAGATTTCCCTTAAGGAAAACATTTTTAACATTTGTCACCCCCTCCAAATAATTCATATTATTTCTTAACCCCATCTCTTTCCCTTTTATTTACACCCTATTTTAAACAATATTTTCACTTTATCCCACTCACTGTTTCTTCTAAAGACATTTCTATCTTCCCGAACAACTTGCAAATAATTTCCACTACCAGTTCCTTAAACTACTTTCTTTTTAACAGGTAGATGGGAAAGCAACAGTCTCTCATTTTTACTTCATTACCCTGCATTTGTAGCTTAGCTTGTACTGGTGCGGGATTTGTAGCTTAGCTTGTACTGGTGCGGGATCTGACATAATTATTGGACGAGTGTCAAAGTCTTCAATTAAATGCACACCTTCTTGTTAAATATAATTTCTATCCAGTCTACATATGCCAATATATATATATCAATATGACATGTCAGTATATGCCAGTCTAACCCTCCTTACTTGCAAAGAGTACTACTACCACAAATCTACAAGGCCCCTCTAGCAAGCAGTATTACTCCTCCTCTTATCCTTTGTCTCTGATATTCTGCTGAATATCCATCCTGAAATCACTTTTGTCAAATTCATATGCTCATTTCTTTCCAAATGTGTCTCCTGCAGAATTACTATTTGCACTCTGCATTTCTTAATATAAATCAACATCCTTTCCCTTTTTTGTTTATATCTGTAAGGCCTTTTACATTCCTACATACTATGGAAACAGTAGTCATTATGTTAGAAAAAGCTATTGTTCTCCCTTATTATAAAATGACAGGTTTTTTGAATGCATATGTCCAACTTTTGTCTTCCATACATGCACTAATGTTCCACAGGATGATTTTTTATACAGTGGTTTCTTCTCATCTCCATTCAAATCTAGGTCACATTTCTTAATACTTTTTATTTTAATGAAACCCCTCAAAAATCTTCAAAAACACCCCATCCCCCATTAACTTGGAACAACACAGAAAACTATGTACATTTTCAACAAATAAAGTTTAATCCTCCAGACAGGAACAATCAGACCCCCCCACACACACACACACACAAATTGCACTTGCTATTTTCTAATAAAACTAAATTATGCACTGTTCTATTAAATGCAGTAAAGTAGTACGGCTGCTGGGGAGGCTACCAACTGTTATTAACTTCCCATAATTTCAAACTTTATTTTTTACTTGACTACTTTTCATTGTATCTAACTATTCCATTCTTCTCAGCAGAGAAGGCTCAGAACCCTCAAGATTGCTTGCACATACAGACAGCTCATCTCCATATAAAAGTAGTCAGCAATAACAAGAAAAAAAATCTGCCAACATCTCGCAGATATATGAAGGAATCTTTGTAAATGTCATCAAAACAGAACGTACAGAATTCCCCTGGCTATCTGTGTTCAGCTGCAGATTATTCGTCTCTCATTGAGAACATTTACTAATGTAAACAAAAAAAAAATAAGCCAATATCTTTTCAGATGCAAGAAGCTTAGTATTTTTATAGCTTTCATCATTTTGTCTTATTTTACAAGCCTATTTTCTTACAAAAAAACTTATTTGTAGCTTAAGCCAATGACATTAATCTAGATATCCACCCTTGGTTCTACACATAATCAGTACATCCCATCCTCACCCCAGCAGCCCAAGATCACAGCAATATATTAACTTAAACTTGCTTCTGTTAAGCATTTCTTCTCTTGTTACACTGCAAAAATCTGTCTTACAACTGAAAAGATAGTTGTTTAATGTATTTAGCAAATACAAAAGATATGGAAAAAGCTCCTCACACATTTAAAATACCCCTGACTGCACACAATATAAAACTGCTTTACACTATAATATGCAGTTTATATCTTGAAATGTTTTGCATAATACTAATAAGAACAACACTGTTTTACATAGTTGCTTCTTTTTTCTTTAGGGTCCTTTTAAACATTACAGATGTAATGTGAGGTACATGCTTTACAGACCACCTACAAGATTAACAAAGTCAATAAAGGTCCAGACTTTTCTCAACCACTTTTATTTGCAAAGCCATATTTTACAAATGTGATTGATGCATTACAATATCACATTTATTCACTAATTCTAGTATGGCTGGTCTTCCAGCTCATCTCCATCTCCCAACACTAGGCTTTGGTTCAAGTCCGAGGTACTCATTCTAGTCAATTCCTGAGCTTCTTTTTCCTGTCTCCCTTTCATTGGGACATTGGAAAAGGTTTCACTGGCAAAGTCTAAGAGCTTTATCAAAAGAGAGATGCATCCTCTTCTGCTTGCTGGCTCATTTACTGTTTGGTAAACATAGTTTTATTTCCTCCTTAGCCTGTTCTGTATCAAAAAATATAATTGATCCTCCAGGAAAAAGTACTGTGAAGACAGCTGTATACAGCAGCTTGAATCTCACACCTGCTTTGCGACATTTCCCTGATTGCTGGGATAAAATTGTTTCTCTTTTGCTTGGTGTATGGTAAATAATCATGCCCCCCCCCCCAAAAAAAAAAAAAACCTCTGCTGTATCATATTTTAATACTATTCCCTTTTCTCACAGTTTTGTCAGGATCAACTCTTTCTGCTGGTACAATTGCATATTTACTAATATAGGTCCTCAATGCGGTCTTGGTTGCTTTCTTATGGCCAGATTTGGGGCATATACTTGACATGTCTTTTCAATTAATGAATCCTGCTGTCAAACACCAGTCCTGTAGCTTATTTGTGCTTTCATAAAATTATTACCGTCTTTTCCTTCCAGTCTCTCTGGTACAGCAAATAATCCCAAGTTTTCTCAATGTGCTCAGTCTCCAAACATTTTTTTTTTAAAAACTCCTCTTCTTGAGAAGCATCATACTCAGCCAGACTTTTCTTCATTTCAGCATCTGACTTTTGCAGTTTCATCAGTTTATCTAAAAAGCTGGTTAAAGCTTCTTCTATTTTTTCCAGCATTTTGTTATCCGAGTTGATATATTCTTGCACCGTTTCATTTACATTTGATTTATTTTTTCCTATAAACTACTGGAAGCCATCTCTTGAACCAAAACTGAACCCCGAACTGCCATTTTTTCCTCTTCACCTTTTCTAGTTGATTTTCTTTCAGGTATTCCAAACCTTTTCTTTGCTAGCATATAGGCAGTATACTTACTAGCCAATAACGGAGTTTTTCATAAATAACAGCTTCAGTGGCAATCACTTTGCTCAATTACTGCTTTCAAACTGGAAGAGCTGAAATTAAGCTGTGGCTCAGTATGCAGCCATCTTGGAAGCCTCCATAAATATTTTTATACTCCCTAGGATAGCAAGAATATTACTAGCAACTGATGGTGTTAGACGTGTGAAACCACAGTAAGTGAGAGAGAGAGAGCTTGTGGAGGCATCTGGTTATCAAAATGGGTTGATAGACTGTAGTGGTACATCTATTGACTACAAGAAGGGACAATTGTCCCTCCGGTGGCCATTTTTGCCCACAGTTAGAACACAAGTTTGAATGAGGTCCACATTTCCGAAAATATGGGGTATTATTGAAATTTTGCAGAAATGACCCTTGTTTTTGAAAAAAAATCTGGGTTTATTACATCCCCCTCTATTTTTTCCAATGTTTTTAGTAGTAGCATTAAACTGCTAAAGTTGTACATTTATTATTTTTTTTATGTTTATTTTCCTCACAAGAAAGATTGTGTGCTAAACACTGAGCTTGATTAACTAGTTTGTGCAGCCATAAACTTGGATAATTAAGATAGACAATTTTTAACTGGCAATGAATAGGGGTAGCAACCCTTTCATGAAGGCAGCTAAAAGGCCACTTGCTGCTGGCCTCTCAGTGGGTTCAGAATAGCCTGAAAAGGCTTCAAAAGCATCTGCTATACATTGTAAATATGCTTTAATAGGCTCTTTTTTCTCTCAGTGCGACCGCTTTTATCACAGATCAATTAGGAACAGGTGGACACACAGAGCTAATAGCCTGCAATAACCACGTCATAGAATCGTGAAAAGCACTGGTGTCAGTATGCTGGGGAATAGGGTCTAGTATATTAGCATGCTCCCAAATGTGTTTAAATAAGTCAGGTGGAATGGATGCCACTAACACTGCCCTGAGGTCTTTTAAGGTGGGATTTTGTAACTGAACATGTCCCTTTAAAATTTTGGCATATTTTGCTGAATGGGTATGGATTGAAGTAAGGGAATCTAAAACGGCCTGAAAATCAATAGCTGACCAAAGGTGGACCACATTAAAAGTGGAAGGTGCTGCTTTATCCCTGCCAAAGGCTAGGTTTGGGACTTGTTGCAGGGGATGTAGTTAGGCAGTTGGAGTGACGACATTATTACAGTCTTCCTCAGAAGAAGAGTCTGTTTTATCTTTGTGCGGATGGAATTTATCAGAAAGAAAATAACCTTGAGTAAGTATTTTCTGTGAGCGTAGCTTATTTCACTTAGGAAAGTAAACTAATACTCCTTTTGGAAGGCACATAAGCATGTGTGTAGTCAGATGGTTTGATTTTACCTTTACTTTTTGTTGTGTACCTGGTGAGATGGTGGAAGATGAAACTTCAGGCTGGCTAGTGGAAAGGGGTAAATCAGGGCATTGGCTTTCCTGAGAAGGTGGTGTAATAGAAGTATCTGCAGTAGAGGAAGAGACAGTGGATTCCTGCTGAGCAGTGGAAGGTGCATTATATGGTGGTGGTGGTGCAGTAGGCAAAACCAAACAGTCATCTAATGATTCATGTTGGTTAAGCTGTAATTTTTGAAGGTAACCAAGAAGATAGAACCCATAGTCACATGGCACCTGATGGTCCAAATGTTGAATAAGGTTAACAGTCTTATTAGTCACCTGTAATTGTGTTTTTAACTTAGGTGAATTATATTTTAAACTACAAACAACAGAGTCCTTTTCTCTATCTTTAGATTGTACCCGCCAGGCATTAAAGGCTGACCGGCAGCAAACAGGTACTTTATTACAAAAATAACTCAGAAAAATGGTAAGTTTAACAGAATGTCTTTATCAAGCATTCCTGCAGGTGGAAAAATTAACATACCATAATTTTTAGTGAGCTCATGCCACTTATCTAAATAAGCACAACTGTCTTTATTACAAGGCTGAAACAAATACCTAGCAAAGTACCAAACTCCGGCTATTCCAAAGTACCCATATTCATTCCCATTGTAAAAGAAATTACAATGATCATATAAAAATAAAAAGCATCACACTCACATCCTAAACCCACATACATACAAAAGCAACACTTACCTGGGGAAACCTGAGCTCTGCCAAGACTGAAAATTCCAAAAAGCAAGCTGCAGTTGTAAACTAACGCAACAGAAATAAACCAGACAGAATACTGTCAGACTGCCCAATAAGGTGATTTTTCTGATGAGGTAGCTCCAGACGGTTCGAAAAAATCCAAGTCACGGCATCAACTGTTGTGAAATAATCAAATATTTCAGCCATTAGCAAAGCAAAATACTTTCTTTATTAAAAGAAATGCACGTGTGAGGGAGACGGTGCTCAGAAATTCATGTCTCCCTGAACAAAATTCTATTGTTACTTTATAGAAAAACTTATCAAGATAATATACTTTATCTCTCAGACCACTGCTAAGCATCCAGTAAATAAAAATGCCAGGTTTGGTGAAAAATATATCTGCTTCTTCTTATCTACATTTTAGCCTAGTAAGGAATAAGTTTTATTGTATCGTGTGATTTACAAGAAATGCCTCAGGCTCAGGGAATGAAACTTAGCAATCTGTACTTTTCCACTGTTACAGAATAATTTGTAGGCACATACACCAGCCTTTCTGAAACATATGCTGTATGCATTTTAATCCTTTACATCTGCACAAAGGGTAAGATCTGGTTTACCCTTGCTTATGTACCACATCACTACAGAATTGTCTGTAACTATCTGAAAAGGTCCTAGGGAACACAGACGATTCAGAGAATGTTGAGAGCCTTTATAAGAGCTGGCATCTCTTTTATATGTATGTGCTTTGGTCCATCTTTATTGCCCTAGAATTTGAACTTTTATTCTCCTTGACGCTGCTCCCCAAGCAAAGTCCAAGGTGTTTGTAATGACTGGTTGCTTTGGAGCAGGAGGGGAGAATGGCAGACCAAGATTCAAAGAGATCTGATAACTCCACCAAGTGATTTCCTTTTTCACAAATCCCAGAACTGGAATTTGAAAAGACAATGGGTGTTGATGCTGGGACCAAAAAAACTTCAGATACTACTGTATCTTTCTAACACAGAGTCTTGTAAAGGATATCGTAAGAATCATGGATGCCATGAGACCCAGAATCCTGCAGTATTCCCTCAGTGAAACAGAAGCCTGAGTGGAAAACCCATGGAATAGATCTAAATATAACTGTATTTTTTACTGTGGAAGAAAAGCTCTTTGTACTGAGGTTTGTAGCAGGTACTCCAGAAACACAATCCTATATGATGGGACCAAAAAAGACTTTTGAATGTTCTTTTGGAATCCCAGCCTGTGTAGGAGATCTCTTACCTAGGTGAGAGATCCCTGACACTTGAATAAGACTCTGCAAAGACAAGCAGATCATCTAAATATGGAAAAATGTGGATACTCTGTAGCCTGCAATGGGCTATGACAGGAGTTAGATACTTTGTAAACACTCATTGAGCAGTAGGTAGCCCAAAGGATAAGATAGAGAACTGATAAATGTGATCCAGACACAGAAAACCTTAAGAAACACCTGAAATTTGGATGAAGTGGAATATGATCATATGCATCTTTTAAAGCTAAGGTTACTAAAAACTCAAATAAGGAAGCAAGGGTAACAGGTTGTGAAGTGAACGCATTTTGAATTTTGGCTCTATCACAAACTGATTCAGGAAAGAAGGATCCAGACCTGGTCTCCAGGAATTCTCTTTCTTTAGCACTAAAAACATTCTTGAATACCCCACCCCTCTTTCCCCAATTGGGAAGAAGAAACAGTTTCTACTACCCCCTGAGACAGCATATAGGGTAGGACAGGAGGGAAGAGAATGGTTTGATCTGTAGGACGAGGATAAAGCCCCTGAATTTCCTCCCACTGCCATTTGTATCCTAGGTTAATCACATTCAAGATCCATTAAACTGAAACAATTTGCTGCCAAAGAGAGAAATGGATATTCACACTTTCTGTAAGTGACTGTCAGAGTTTGCATGGGGAGGAGAAGGTCCCTGATATAGTAATTCTGCCTTATCTGACTGTCATTTGTTATGAAAGATTCCTGCTTTCTTCTTGGAACCATCCTGCCATTGATTTTAAATGGCTGCTTACCAGCATTCTGCTCAGACTGTTTATTTTGTTTCTTGTCAAAACTGGACAAGGGGGCAAAAAATCCCTTGAGAAATTAGAAAAGGACGGCTGAAAAAACTGAGGGCTTCCATGAATTAGCATCCTGCCATTGATTTTAAATGGCTGCTTACCAGCATTCTGCTCAGACTGTTTATTTTGTTTCTTGTCAAAACTGGACAAGGGGGCAAAAAATCCCTTGAGAAATTAGAAAAGGACGGCTGAAAAAACTGAGGGCTTCCATGAATTAGCTTACCTCTCTCATCACACTTTTAGATAACAGCAGCAGCTGAGGGACCTAAAACTAAATCTCTATGTAAAGAATTAAAAATCTCATTTTAACATCTTTAGGAAGTCCTGAGAGTGCAGCAAGGCACATCTCCTCAAAAGAACACCAATGGCAACAGCCCCAGAAGCAGTATCTACAGAGTCAAACTTAAAATAATAAGTAATTTTACTCTGTAAAAGGCAAGTTTGCCGAGGCGCTAGAGAGAATATTTTCGTTTTATATGAGATAAGCAGTGTTTTATAATAAATCCTTTGCACTTCAAGGAATTGGATTATTATTGTGGTGAAGAATTAAAATAATAAGTAGTTTATTCTATTTCTCAGATCACTAAACTAGACAAAGCAGATATTTCCTCACAAGAGGAAAGTGTGGCTAAAACATTCTTCATACATTTCAATTTGTCAGGATAAACTTGGCATATGAGCCCAACAGTTTAAAATTCTAAAAATCAAAGTTGCAGAAGCATATACTTTTTCTCCTAACTTACCAATAGCTTTACCATTCTTATTTAATCCAGCTGCTGCAAAGCATTTTAACTATAATTATAGCTGTGATTAGCATTTAGTGTTTAAAAATATGAAAGGAACTTGCACATTCTGTTCACTTTCTTAGGGGCAGCAGATTCCATCCGCTTTTTTAGGTGCAGCAGATTCCGTCCACTTTCCAAGGTAACAGATTCTGTCCACTTTCCTAGGTAGCAGATTGGTTGTCAGAGAAATTACAGGCTGTGACAAACACATATTCCAATGCTGAAAGCACTGGAGGAATGGGTGGGAGTTCTGAAAATTCTATTTGCAGCACATCTACAGTATTTTCTAAGGGATTGAGAAACCTCAGTATTTTCCCATTGAAAACAATGTCTCATCATAATGATAGATGAGTGCGGTCTGTTTCTATCCTTTCTTAATCTATAGGTCTTTGATCCAAATGCAGATCCAGCTTCAGACACTTTAAACTTTGGATCCAGTGCTCAGGCTCCACCCCTACCCATAATCCCATGTGTAAGGAACAAGCTACCTCAGATCGAGCTTTCCCACTAATAAAAGGGAACTTCAAATTATAAGGGTATTAACAGATAAACAACTTAAGCTAATCTAAATACTGCCTAGCTAATAAAATAGAATGAGACAGAGTTAGAACCATCGTGGAATAGGAATACAAGAAAAATAAGGAGGTGGATGGTGAGAGGTTAGTTGAGGAATTAAGGAAGGAAACCGCCACATATCTATCATTACGGTAAGTGCATAACTGTCGTAGCTGATGTTGTCTTTTCTGCCCATTTTTCAATGTACGGGATAGAGTCCCCAGCTACTTTTTCATTTCAGAGGCCTTATGGAAGGATATTCTGGATCAAAGTTGAACCAAAGGAGGGTCTAGATCTGAACTGCATATCTAATTTATAGTATAAGATGAGCTGGACCTGGTAGCTGAGCACATATCTCCGATTAGAACACTACAAAAAAGGCTGTAGACGAAGTCACAGATCTGGTGGAATGAGCCCTTGGAGTCAAAGTGTCAGTCCTCTTGCTTGATAAACAAAGGAAATGCACTGTGACAGCCGGCAGGAAAGGTGACTTTGGACATGGATTTTTCCAGTTTAGTTGAGGAAAAGGACACAAATAACGGATTAGATTTCCTGAAAGGTTTCATCCGATGTAAACAGAAACACAAGTGACAATGGACATCTAAGCAAATGTAAAGTATATTCACCCTCATTCGAAACATTAGGAACACAGGAAGACTAATGGACTGACTAATGGATGATTCAGAAGCCAACTTAGGCAGAAAAGAGTTGTTTCTTAGTGACACTGTCTTCATGAAAAATTAGGTAGGAAGGTTTTGAAGATAGGAGAATTTCTGAACTACAAGCCCTGTCAGAAGTAATACCCACCAGAAACAAAGTCTTCATGATAATTTCAGATCAGTCCTAGCAGCAGGTTCAAATGGGGACCCAGTCAAAGCCTGTAGAACAATGGTAATATCCCATGCAGGGTCTGGGTCTCTGAGCGGAAGACACAGGAAAAAGGTACCTCAGAGTAAAGCTCTGGATAATCTGACAGATGCAATAGACATATGGTTTTCACCCATATGGAAGGTGGATATAGCAGCTAACTATACCTTCATTGTGGAATAGCATGCTCCACACTGGTAGAGATTTGCGAGAAAGTCCAAAGTTGCTGGAGGAGGGCTGGAGAAAAAAAATTTTTTTTTTCAATTGCTCAGATAGAAAAACCTTTCTATCTGCTCTTATAAATTTTTTTAGTCAAGGGTTTTTGGGACGAAGAAAAAATATGGACAACTGAAGATGAAAACCTAGATTATCAAACCATCATTGGAATTGCAGAAACCATGTGGTCAGTTTGAGGGAGGGAATTTTTGGGTGAGGCAACCGTGACGAGGTGAGACAGAAGATCTAGGCCCCAGCCCAGCACAAATGAAGGATGGACTAAATGAGGCCAGGGGAAGGGAAACCACACTTGTCAAGGCCAACAAGGGGCTATAAGGATGACTGTGACCTTCATTGCTGATGCCTTCTGTAGAAACTTGAGGATCAGGGACATTAGAGAAAAAAGGCATAAAGAAGTCGCAGGGGGGCCAAGGGTACATTACAGCATCCCTGCGTGACTCCCTTCTTGAAGAATTAAGAGCAAAGAATTTATATTTGGTCTTGTGGGGAGAGGCAAAGAGGTTGCAACACAGTTGGTAACAGTGGCTGAAAATCTCCTGCTACTAATGGAATGAGGACCACTCATAAGGGAGCAGGATAGATCTGCTCAGTCTGTCCACAAGTATAGTGGATTTCCCTGGAATATGCATTGCTATTAGAAAGTGGTGAGAGGATATCGCTCACTGCTACACTTTCATGGCCTCTCAGTGCAAAGGATAAGATCTGGTTCCTCCAGGTTTGCTGATGTACTGAACAATTGTCATGCTGTTTATATGAATGAATATCACACCCACAGACAGTCATGAAGAGCCTGCAGTGCTAGCAGGACTGCTCCCATCTGGCCTCTGTTTTGGGACCAAGTGCCTTGGACTGTCTGTCCCCATAAAATGCCTCCCCATACTAGTTGGGAAGTGTCCATGGTCACTATGGCTTTGGGAGGGGGGGCAGAATGAAAGGAAGTCCCTGTAGAACAGGCGGAGATTCTAGTCACCACTGTAAAAAAAAGTCCCCTTCAAACGTTTGTTAGAATCACTAGAAAAAGACATGGGTTATTTCCTGATTGACCACTGAACTGCCAGAATCCAGTGAAGAACTCACATGTACAATCTGGCTTGTGGTACTAATGCGATGGAGGCTGCCATGGAGCCTAGAAGGCAAAGATTTAGTCTTGCTTGTGGCTTCTGGTGAGATAAGACTTTTTTGACTTGTTGTTGAAGGGATGTAATTGTTAATTTGAATGAGTTTTGTTATTTGAAGTTGTGTCCAAAAACATTCTGATGAATTCTAGAGACTGGACTGGTTGCAGCTTTGACTTTTTTAGATTCGCTGTAATCCCAAAGTCTATGCACAATTGGTGCAAAGAGTCCCTGACCTCAACGAGTAGATTCCTGGCAGGGGTGGTGATGAGCCAGTCATCCAAACCAGGGATTACCCAGAAAACCTGCAATCGCAGATAAGCTGCCACTACTGCTATATACTTAGTAAATACTCAGGGGGGTTCAGTAATACCAAAGGGTCAAGCTTTGAACTAGTAATAACTAGCTTCCAGCCAGAAGCGAAGGTATTTCCTGAACCATCTGTCCATCTTTATGTGGTAGTATGCATCTCGAGGAGCTATCAAGAACATCCAGTTGTTCTTCCTCAGTAATGGAAGAATGGACTGAGCCATGACCATCTGGAATTTTGTTTACTTCATAAAATTTATTCAAGTGACTCAGGTCTAAAATTGACCCTAGATCACTTTTTTCTTTGGCACTAAAAAGTATCTTAAATAAATTCCAGATCCTCTCAACTTTTTTAGAAGCTTCCTCATCTCTGAAGTAACTTCTTCTCTTTGCATGGCTGTTACACTGGGAATTATTTTGGGGTACAAAGGGAGGGTATGGAAGGCAATGTAATAATCTCTTGTTATAACAGTCTGCACCCAACTGTCTTGAGTGATGGATGTCCAGGTTGCTGGATGTAGGGATAAGCACCCACTGACTGCCTCCAGAGTGTGACAGTGGGGCAAATGTTCAGGAGCACTGGAAAGGATGCCTTAGTTTTGTGGGCCACCTCTGCCCCTTGGGCGACGTCCATTATGAGAGTTTCTTCCTCTGCCTTGGGGAGCTCTTTCTCCATAAGTGTCAGATGCAAAGCCCTGGAATTTACAAAACCACATTCTCTTTCCTCCCTTATGCTTTCTGGAGAATGTCCTTTAACAGGTAGAGAATTTGATATCTACAGCAGATAGGGATTTGCCATCCTTCTCACTCCTTCAGATTGTTTGATCCCAAAGTGAAAGAAACTTAAGTTGATCCACCATATGTGGCATTGACAAAAGACATCTTGAAGCGCTCCATAAATCGCATAGTTGCATCCAAGAGTGCTGCCTTATGGAAATGTGTGTACCAGCTGCTCTAGATGCACCCTCTGTGGTATCAGAGATAAGAGGCACAGAGGCATTAAATATCAACTGTAGGGTAGCCAACTGTGAATCAGTGTTTTTTTTTTTTTGTTTGATCTGCGGTAATAGTCCCTGGGAGAGAACTGGTGATTTCCTTTGTCAAATCTTTCTGGAAATGAGTGGTGTGTGCCAAGTAATTAAGAGCTCTCACCAAAAATGCAGATGAGACGTAGACACTCTTCCTAAATATGTCTAACGCACATGACTCTCTGTTTGGTGGATGGACAGAGAAACATCCTTCAGCAAGCTTCTTCTTGGTGGCTATCGCCACCAACATAGAATCTATCATGGGACACTTGTCAGGCATTTTAGTTTCAGCTGCGTCTGGCTCCTTCCATGCCCTGGAGGAGATCAGGTCAATAACCTCATCAGTTTGGGACCACTAAAGCAGTAGTTGGGCCAGAACTGAAAGCCTCAAGAAAAATGGATTCCTCCAAAAAGGCACTTGAGTAGGGTCAACCCCCTTTCTAAGAAGTTTGAGAATCTCTCCATGTGAGACTTCAAGTGGAGGAACTTTCTCTCTCATCAAAATCAGTGTCAGTGGTTGGAGATTCCTCAAGGGAATCTAAGTCTCTCCTCTTACACTTATGTACATTGTGAACTTCCTCTGTGGGTTATTCAGGGGAGGATGCAGAAACAGATATCATCACCCTTGAGAAGGGAGACTTAAAAGTCCCATGAACTGGCTGCCCCAATGAGGTCAAGAGAACAGGTTGTGGACCCTAGAATATCCTATGGGGGAGGGTGGCATCTACTTCTTAAACTGCAGACCTCTCTATAGGTATGCAGACAGTGTCGGAGGCAACTTCTTTACAGAACCCACTGGAGTCAAGGAAGTATGAAGCCTTGACTCTGATTCAGATCTGCAATGGCAAGAGTTGGATCCAGTGGCTAAATCTGAGAAGTCACGTTGGAGAAGGAGCCATTAAATAGTGACAAGAAGAAATGGTCCTTCCGGATCAGACAGTAGTCAGAGCCAGAAGTACCCCCCAGCTGGATATGGATTCAAAGGAAATGTCTCATTATCCTGTCCATGTCTGCTTCAGTATGGCTCCAAGAGGACCTAGATGACTTCAGAGAGGAAGTACAGGAACAATGCCTAGAAGGCTAACATGGACTATCTTGCAGGATTGGAGACTAGAGCCCAGGGGAAATGGGAAATCCTAAGTGGAGTTACAAATCCAATAATTATCAGATACGAAAAAAGCACTGACTCTGAAAGTCATGAGATCTTGGTTTTTCGTCTCTGTCTCATTATATTTTTCTTGGGATTATCAGTCTTTTTGAGGGTAAAGATGAAGGGGAAGACACAGCAGCCACAGACTTCCCCAAACCAGAACAGGGCTTCTCTGCTGTGGTGGGATGTAGGAGACCCTTTAAGATCAACTTGTTTCTTCTCACTATGATGGCTCATTGACCAAAAGTCTTGCAGATGGAGCAGGCAACATTGAAGTGAGAGGGCCATAGGCAATACCCACACTTCTCATGTGCATCCGAATTAAGTTAGCTTGTGGGAACAAGCTAAGCACTTCTTTGAATCCAGAGGACTTTTCAGCAGTCCTATCAAACCAATAAAGAAGGAAAGGAAGAAATTAGAAAAGATAGTCTTAGACCAAAAAACCTACAATACTAAAATCTCTACTTTGTTGTTGTATAAGAGCAAGAATAAGATAAAAAAGGGAGTAAACAACAGTATAAATGCTACAAGGGAAGAGCTCAAAGAGTTAAAATACTTATCTAAATATTTCCTCTCTTCTTAAACCAAATCACTCCTGAGCATCAAGCTCTTATAGCAGTAAATGGGATCCAAGATACTTCATTCCTTACACAATGGATTATGGGTAGGGGGAGTGGCCTAAGCACGGGATCCAAAGCTTAGAAGTGGCCAAAGCCAAGTCAAAGACCATATGTTAAGGAACGGACAGAAAAGACAATGTCAGATACTTAGTTAAAACAACTTTAAAAGCAATGTGGAAGGTTTCTCCCCAAAAATAACTCATCTGCTCAGCAATGGAACAGTGGCAGCCAACAGTCGACGATTGAAAGCCTACAAAGTAGCACTCTTCTTGAGGGAGAGGAAAACTCTGAAGGGCTTGGAGCCTAAACCGGTCTTTCTAGTCATCTCAGTTCAATCTAACAGTTTGGGCACGTGGAAAGTGACCTGAAGCTTTGGAAGCTGGCTGGCTGTTATAACCTATGCAGGATATAACCCATACAGCTTAGGCTACTGTATCAGTGACCGATATGAAGATCATCATTTAATGTTATTTACAATAATTGCCTGCCTTCAAACACTCTTAACAGTATATCAGTCAATAACGCTACCACCACCATAGAAATGGTAACAGACACAAAACTACTTTGAGCAACTACTGATAAAAATCTGAAATGTGATCATCTCATACAGAAAGTCATAAAGGACCTCTACCCATATTTCCAAACTTGCAAACAAAATTAGAGGTATGCAGGTCTCATATAAGACTCATCACTGCCTTGCCTTAAAACTACAATGGTTAGAACTACCACAACACCTAAAGTACACCCAGTTAGTCACAGTCTATAACTGTTCCCAGAACCCCAATATTTGTTCCTCCATAAAAATCCTTCAGCAGTATTCACTACACAGAGAGATAACGCTCGAGTGAAAATCTTATGTGTACCACAAAGTCAAACAATGCTGCAGCAGATGACCTGCATTCCAGGTATGTCACCAAACTTTAGAAAAAAAAAAGTTACCAGTTCCACTAAAATACACGAAGTAAAAGATTTCAAACCCAAATAAAATAAATGAAGTAAAAGGTTTCAAACTCAAATAAAATAAGTGACTGACTCCTGGCTGTATTAATGTACCACATCAAGATAATGTGGAAGTTTCAAGACACTACCATGCCTACAAGACACCTGGTTAAAATGCACCTTAAGCACAAACCATAAGTCATTTGGACAGCTAATCTCATCTCAGTTTTTCCACAAATGTCTCCCTTTTTCCTTCAATTTCCCAAAATTCCTTTTCCTGTCTCCTCAGAAACTCTGCACACTTTTCCACCATTTCCTCCTATCCACCCCTACTCTACCTCCTTTTCTTCCATCTGTAACAAAGTTACATTATTTTAATGTTGGATACACTGAATACCACTGACAAATGATCTTTACATTAGTACAATGCTTTCCTATTGGCTAAGTTTCTGGTGTCATTCTAAAGGGATCCAGTATCTGTCAGCTTGGGATGACATGATTGACAGACCTTGATGCTTTGCCAGAAATGGCCTGCATCTGTCGCCCCTGGGTTTCCGAGTACTGGCTAAGGCTCTTGCCACCCCTATAGTGCCTTTTTAGGCAGTGTTCTAAAGACCAAATTACCACCATAACAGCTATTAATAAATTGAATCCGAGGGTCATGCTGCTTAATGTTGGAAGTCTAAATCTCAAGATGGACTCACTTGAAGCACTCCTCAAAATGGAGAACATCGACAGTTGTGCTGTAACAGAGACCTGGTTTAAAGCAGCAGAATGCACTCCTGCGCTACCAGACTATAACTCATTCCACACCTTTCAGCTCAGAAACATGGACCGAAGCTCCAAAGGTGGTGGTGTCTCCATATTCATAAAGGATATGCACACCTCCAGACTAGCAGCCCAGCAGAACACATCTGAAATACTTCAGGTACAACTAACATTGGGTAAGACGACAATCCAGGTCATAGCCTGCTACAGGTCCCCAACCATGTCCCTAGACTCTCACTCCAAATTCCTAAGCACCCTGGAATCTATCAAGGTCCAACCCAACACACTCTTTACTAGGAGATTTCAACTACCCCTCCATCAAATGGGAAAACTACTCAACTAACATTGGGTAAGACGGCAATCCAGGTCATAGCCTGCTACAGGTCCCCAACCATGTCCCTAGACTCTCACTCCAAATTCCTAAGAACCCTGGAATCTATCAAGGTCCAACCCAACACACTCTTTACTAGGAGATTTCAACTACCCCTCCATCAAATGGGAAAACTACTCAAGCACCAATGCACTGGCCCAACACTTCCTGGAACTCATCAGTTCCAATGCCCAGAACCAGCTCATTCTGACCCCCACTAGAGGAAGCAACAACCTCGAGCTGGTTATTACTAACATGGGCGACCGTTGCTCTACACCAACAGTCAATCCCTCCCTGGTCGATCCAACCATAAACTAATCACCATCGAAATACACATCTCTCCCACACTCCCCGCAAAGGTAACCACCTTGAAAAACTTCTCCAAAGCTGACTTTGGACTCAGAGGTGGCCAACTTCATCCCATCCATGCCAATAGAAAATAGCTGCATGACTGCCGAATCATACACCAACCACTGTATGAATATGAAAATAAATGCATGGAACTAGCCATACCAACAGAACCAAGACACTCTCCTCCAAAAAAAAAGGAAGCCAATCTGGTGGTCCCCTGACATTAATAAACTCTACAACAGAAGGAAGAAACTGTTGCAGAAAAAAGTGAAGTCCCAAGACTGGAAAAACTTTTAGTTATGTACTCACCATAACTTCAGATGTTTGGGATCCATCTCGCCTACATTCTGACTGATGGGTTCGGAGCCGATCCTCGGCTCCGACTCGGCACGCTTATGCCAAAGAACGAAGTCTCTTATTGGCTGAGCTTACTATATCCCAGGATGCACCACTACCAGTCCCCCAGATCTAGTTTGTCCGCATACATGCACACACGCATGCACTGCTTATATAACATTGACAGATGATACAAGATAAAACAGTAGAACTCAAACCGTTCAATCTCTTCTGATCTCCAAGGCAGGGGGAAGGAGGGTGGGTATTAGGAATGTAGGCGAGATGGATCCCAAACATCTGAAGTTATGGTGAGTACATAACTAAAAGATGTTATGTGATCCTATCTCGCCTACATTCTGACTGATGGGACAGCGTCCCTAGCAACTAAATCCTGGGTGGCTCACTGGAAAACACTCCTGAGTACCGTGGAACCAAATGATGCTCGCCCTTTAGATGCCACATCTAATTTATAGTGGGAAATGAAAGTGTGCGGGTTGGACCAAGTAGCCGCAGCACAAATCTCAGAAATAGCGAGCTTGGAATGGAATGCAATAGAGGTAGCCATAGCTCTAGTAGAGTGAGCTTTGACAGAAGTTGTAAGTTGTTTATTTGAAGAGGAATAAGCCTGAGTTATGCAATCTCTGATCCATTTGGCAATAGTAGCTTTAGTGATGGTTTTACCCAGTTTATTATCTGAAAAGGACACAAACAATTGATCTGTCTTTCGAATTTGTTGAGTCCTATCTAGATAGAAGCGCAATTGCCTGTGAACATCCAATGTATGGAAGGTGTATTCCGCTTTGTTTGAAAATTTTGGAAAGAAAACTGGTAGCTCCAAAGACTGTTGGAGACAGAGATTGGAACAAACTTTTGGGACAAAAGATGGATTAGGCCTAAGTGATACTCTATCCTTGTGAAAAATCAAGTATGGTGGTTTGTTAGATAGGGCTTGAAGTTCTGAAACTCTTCTTGCAGAGGTAATTGCAATTAAGAAGGCAGTTTTCCAAGACAGATATTTCAAATTACATGTAGCAGCCGGTTCAAAGGGGGAAGAAGTTAAGGCACGAAGTACCAAATCAAGATCCCACGGAGGCGCAGGATGGAAAACTGGGGGTCTTAAAAGCACAGCACCTTTCATGAAAGTTTTACATAATCTGTTGCTCATCAACGGTGGGTCTATGGAATCGTGAAATTTGGAGATAGCTGCTAGTTGGACTTTAATAGTAGAGACTGAAGATCCTTGATTAAACAAGGATGTTAAAAATTTCAAGACCTCTGGTATCGGAGCAGTAATAGGGTCTAAGCCTCTGAGTTGAGCCCAGATAGTAAACCTCTTCCACTTACTGTGATACAGTTTCTTAGTGGTGGGTTTGTGGGCTGAAGATAAAATGTGAATAACTTCCGGGTCCAAGGTGTGATTTCTGACTAAAGTCGGAAGAGGAGGAGCCAAGCTGTTAATCTCAAAGTGTGAAGGGACTGGTGCTGTTGTCCCGACTGATGAACCAGAAGGTCCGGAATTAGATCCAAGAACCAAGGACCATCCAGGGTATATTTCTGTAGGTAGGGGAACCATACCTGACAAGGCCAGTACGGGGCAATTAGAATCATTGTGGACCCCAATTGGGAAGCTTTCTGGATGACTTTGGGGAGGAGTGGAATCGGAGGGAAAGCATAAAGCAGTCCTGTTGGCCAAGGTTGGACTAGAGCATCCGTAGCTGTCTCCCCTTGACGCGGGGTCAAGGAAAAGAACCTTTTGCACTTCGTGTTTCGTGGTGTTGCAAACAGGTCGCAGCACGGAGTCCCCCACCGTTTGAAAATCTGAGCTGCTACTGTTTCGTTCAGAGACCACTCGTGAGGAGAGAGAATAGTCCTGCTCAGTCTGTCTGCTAATACATTGGATTTTCCTGGAATGTGGGTCGCTACCAGGAAGCGCTTGGTAGCCACTGCCCATTCCCACACCCTCATGGCCTCTCTGCAAAGGGGATAATATCTGGTCCCTCCCTGTTTGTTTAGATACCAGACCACCGACATGTTGTCTGTGTGGATGGCGATAATGCCTTGAGGGAGAAACTTG
Organism: Protopterus annectens; assembly: GCF_019279795.1. Lineage (NCBI taxonomy): Eukaryota > Metazoa > Chordata > Ceratodontiformes > Protopteridae > Protopterus > Protopterus annectens. Next base: position 442,629,604 of record NC_056728.1, on the reverse strand, counting down.
TGGAGGGCTTGTAGGGACAGAAGTACAGCCCTCATTTCCAACACATTGATATGGAGAAATGTTTCGTTTGGAAGCCAAGAACCTTGAACTGACCTGCCCAGACAATGCCCCCCCCACCCCGTCTGGGAGGCATCCGTTGTCAAGGTGGCCACCGGAGGGGGTATAACAAAGGGTCTTCCCTGATTCAGACTGGATGGCAGAAGCCACCAGCGGAGGTCCCGTTTGCACGTTTCTGTAATCAGTATGTGATGATTGAGGGGGAGATCCTGAAAACACCATTGTGTCGATAATAGCCACTGGAGAATCCTCATGTGCAACCTTGCCAGAGGAACTAGGAGAACCGTGGCAGACATTGAACCTAAAAGTTGCAGGACCATCCTGGCTGGGGCTTTGGATCTTAGAAGCAGGGCTCGGACTTGATCTTGTAATGTTTGTATCCTTTCGGTAGGAAGGAAGATTCGCATTAATTTTGAGTCTATCTCTGCTCCTATGAATCTTATGCGCTGAGAAGGCAGCAAGACAGACTTTAACCAGTTGAATGTAATTCCCAGGGAAGCACCCAGGGAGATGGTGGCTTGTAGGTTCTCTAGTAGTAGATGCCTGGTGGTGGCAGTCAGGAGCCAGTCGTCCAGATAGGGAAACACTTGGAATCCGAGACTCCTCAGGTGAGCAGTCACTACTGCCAAACACTTGGTGAACACCCTGGGGGCTGTGGTGAGACCAAAGGGCAGTGCACAAAATTGGAAATGACTGTCTCCTAGGCTGAAGCGCAGATACCTCCTGGATGCCTGATGTATCGGTATGTGATAACAGGCGTCCTTGAGATCTATGGAGCACATCCAAACATCTTTCTCCAACAATGGGAGAATGGATTGTAAAGTGACCATTCGGAATTTGGACTTCATGACGGACTGGTTTAGTTTGCCGAGATCCAAAATGGGTCTCAGGTCCCCTGTCTTTTTTGGCACTAAAAAGAACCTTGAGTAATTTCCGGATCCGATCTGGTCTGTGGGGACCGGTTGGATGACTCCTTTTTCTAGCAGCTTTGAAGCTTCTACGGCTGCAATTTCCCTTTGACTGGGTGGTGGGTCCGGGATTTTTGGACGGTGGGGTGGGCGTGTGAAGGAATGGTGTAACCTCCGGCAATAATCCGAAGCACCCATCTGTCCTGAGTAATAGACTCCCAGGCTTTTAGGTGCTTGGCAAAACGGTACCCGACTGGCTCCGGAGCAGCACAGCCGGGCAATCCCTCATGGAGTGTGGGAGGCTGAAGAGCCACGAAAGGACTCGCGGTCTCCAGTGTTGCGGGGGCCTCTGCCGACTCTGGGACGGCGTCTCCCAGAAAAATTTCCCCTTCCTCTGCCTCTGGAAGGGGAATCTTCCTGCTGTTGAGGAAAGAATTTCTGTGATTTGCGGAACCACATCTTCCCTCCTCTTTTAGCCTTGGGATAAGGCCGAAAGGGAGTGGAAAATCATGCTCCTACTGCAGATAAAGTCTTTCCCTCCTGCTCACAGCGGGTAAGAGTGTCTTTTACCTTGGGTCCAAACAAAGAGGACCCATCAAAGGGAGCGTCGGCAAAGGAAGACTTGAAGGCCTCCGCGAAATGACACAAACGGAGCCAGGCTTGTCTCGAGAGCCACGCCTGTGCCTGCCGCTCTGCCCGCCTTCGCCGCATATGAAATGAGCCTCATGGACGAGTTAGAAATCGAGGTAAGGATAGCCAACTGAGAGCTAACCGACTGGGCTAGCTGCTCAGGTAGGTTACCTGAGAGGGAGTCTGAGAGCTCCTTGACCAGATCCCTCTGTAGTCTGGTGAAATGTGCCAAATAATTCAGGGACCTCAGAGTAAAGGCCGCTGAACTCAGGGTGCGCTTCCTGCACGGTCCATGCTCCTAGACTCCTTATTAGGAGGATGGACGGACGTTGAAGCCTCTGCCACGTCCTGCTGGGTAGCAGATGCCACCACCATGGCATCTACAGCCACGCCTTTCGTTAAGAACTCCTTCTCGGGTGGGGCAGACAAAAATTTGTTAGGGCGAGAAGGCACTGGTTCCACAGTATCTGGATGTTCCCACGCCCTCCGACAAACCAAATCCAGGAGCTCGTCGAAGGGCGGAGACACCCAGGAGGCGGAGGGCTGAGCCCCGAAGGCCTTGAGGAACACCGACTCATCAGCGGAGGGGGGTTTGGAATTCCAGCCGCCTCGTTGATTGTGGATCTCTAGAATGTCTGCAAATGAGACATCATCCGAGGACGACTTTGGGGACCCCTCCGCATCATCAAGATCAGTGTCCGATGTAAGAGACTCATCGGGGGAGTCTACGTGCTTCCTCTTGCACGATCTCTTCCTTGGGGGCTCCTCCGAAGACAACTCCAAAAGACCCTCAGGAGGAGGGGAACCCCCAGTGGGGGTAACCTCAGGCTCCGGGGCTCCGTTGCCTAGAGACAGGGGAACTGCCAAAGACCCAGTCTCCATGCCCAGGGAAGGTGCCGGTAAAGCCGTAGAGATGGCCAAAGAAGATTTGGCCAAGGCACTCCTCATAGCTCTGAAGGCCGGACCCCCAGAATCCTGGGAGGGTCCAGTCTCCAGAGCCATGATAGCAGACGGAAGTCCCGCGGCCGAAGCACCGAGAGGGAGGCTTGGAACCGACTGCATTGGTCCCGAAACGTCACCCCCGGGCCTGGCCAAAGAAGTCCGTGTGCTAAATTCCGACCCGAAGGCTGGGGTTGGAGTAAGGGTCGGAGCCGACCCTAGGATCTCCACTGGCTCCACCAGCACCTGCTCCGACGGAGCCGAAGTGGTCGGAGGAGGAATGGCAATGGAATGGGCTATCGGCTCCGAAGCCAATTGGGTCAGAGCCGAAACAAATTTCTGAAAGACTGGGGACTGGAAAAGCCTTTGGAGTACCCTGTCTATGTCCGAATCTGACATCCTTGATGACCTGGAAGAGACCGAACGGGTCCGAGTAGGCCTCTCCAATGGCTCCAAGGGACTAGGGGACCGGCTCCGAATCGACTCGATAATTATCGGCGCCGAAGGAGTGTCCGAACCAATTTCCATCGGTGCCGAAGAGGGCTTCGGCGCTGAGGAGGAAGTGTCTGAGCGGACAACCTTCATCGGCTCCAAGATCAGTGGAGCCGATGAAGGTGACCCGCCTCTCGAGGCCCCAGCCGTCAGCTCCGAACCCAGAGGAGTCGAGGCTGGAGGCATCGAGGCAGACCGTTCCGCCCTCGGCTCCGAAGTCCATGGAGCCGAAGGAGAAGCCTGCCTATGTCTTTTGGAGGTCGGTTCCGACGGGCTGGTCGGAGCCGACGCCCTTTTCTTCTTTGCAGGAGAAGGAGAGGAAGCTAATGCCTCTTCAAATGAGGGTTTAATAAGGCCTTTTAAAATAAGTTTATTTTTCCTCTCTTGGAGGACCCTCGAGGAAAACGCGTGGCACACGCTACAGGACTCCTGCAAATGTTTGGCGCCCAAACAGTACACACAGAGAGAATGGTCATCTGTTATTGACATTTTGAAACTGCACTTAGTGCACTTCTTAAAACCTGAAGGCCTAGGAGCCTGTGACATTATGGCAACCAATTTAGTGAACTAGCAAAAACCAAACACACTAACTATCACAGAAAAAATTCTTTTTTTTTTTTTTTTAACCAAAGGCTGTCACAAATAGACAAAAATAACTAAAGGGATCCAAGAGCCCCTAAATAAAACGGGACTTGAACAACAACGGACTGACAGGGGAAGGCCCTTCAACTCAAAGGGGACCTCTAGTCAGAAAATACGCAATCACCACACAAATATTTAACAGAAAATATTCACTCATACACAAAAAACACGAGATAGCTGTTAAAACAGCTTTTTGTTGAACTTTTAGGAAATTCCTGACAGGAAAGTAAGTGAAGAAAACACTACTTAGCTCAGCCAGCTTGAGACCACGTCTTTGCTTGTTAGCGGCAAACGAGATCTGGGGGACTGGTAGTGGTGCATCCTGGGATATAGTAAGCTCAGCCAATAAGAGACTTCGTTCTTTGGCATAAGCGTGCCGAGTCGGAGCCGAGGATCGGCTCCGAACCCATCAGTCAGAATGTAGGCGAGATAAGATCACATAACATCTCCCTTATTAGCCTCAACAAAATGTTGCGATCCCTCATCAAATCCTCTAAAGCCAGCTATGAAGACAGAATTGCGGCAGACACTAAAAACAATCACAAAGCCTTCTATAGCAATATCAAGAACCTCCACGGCAATACCCAGATTTGCTCCGAGTTACTGCACAATAATACCTCCTATACTGAGCCAACAGATATTGCCAACATACTGACCGACAAATTCAGTCCCAACTTTACCCCTCTCTCCCCCGCTAAAGGACCAATCACAATACCGGAAGAATGCCAGGCACCCAGCATTACTACAGCATAGGTTAAAGCTGCATTGTCCAAGGCCAAGAATACAGCTTCCATGGGACCAGATAATATCCTTGGCTGTGTTCTACATGAACAACACAGTGAACTGGCACCACATCTGTGTGCCCTGTTCAGTCACAGCCTCACCTCAGGCTTTGTCCCTACCGAATGGCACACTGCTACAGTCATCCCTCTCCATAAAGGAGGAGCAACTACAGACCCTGGGAATTATCGCCCCATTTGCCTGACGAGTCTGATATATAAAGTTATGGAGCGCATCATCACGGACCTGATTAACAAAGATACAGGAAATCTCCAAACTCTAGACCCCACGCAATTTGGCTTTGTGAAAAAGAGGTCATGCCTGGCACAACCTGGTTGACTTCTTTGAGTCAGTCACCAGGGCTGTGGATGAAGGTAAGGCAGTGCATACAGCCTACCTTGATCTGGCCAGTGCCTTTGATACTATTCCTCACTCAGGAATTATTGATAAACTCACCAAACTAGGCATCAACCCCTATATCACATAGTGTGAAAGTAGCGGACACCAAGTCAGACTGCCGACCAGTCACAAGTGGAGTTCCACAGGGATCGGTCCTGGGTCCTCTCCAGTTCGGCATCTACTTCTCAGAAGTCCAGGCCAACACAAAGGAACTCTGGCTGATCAAGTTCTCAGACGACTGCAAGCTGGGAGCCATTATTAACTCCACAAGTGATGCAGACATCCTACAGAAAGGCCTCACTGAGACCAATGACTGGTGTCAAAACCATGGCCTTAAACTTAATGCAAAAAAAATGCGTTGTCATCCTCTTTGCTAAAAACTCAGTTCCCACTAATTATCACATCAATGGGAGCCCACTGAAGGCATTATGAGAGATCTGGGGATGCAGGTTGAAAGCAATCACTCCTTCAACCACAACATTGCCACTGTGGTCAGAAAGTCCTTCTCTCATTACCAAGGGTTTTGCATCCAGGAAGAAAGAGGTTATCGTCTCTCTCTCTCTACTCTTCCCTCAATAGACCAATCATCGGGTATAGTGCCCCATTTGGCATGCACCTCACTAGACACCTGCAACAGCTGTAGAGGCCACAGAAGTAGCTCATGAAGAGGATCCTAGGCATTAAACACGTCCTACATGGACAGACTTAAAAGACTCCAGCTATTCTCTGTCTCATATCTCCTACTTAGAGGCGATCTCTGCTCGACTTACAAAGCCATGTCTGACTCAGCTCTGTTAGAAATGCTACATGTAAAGAAATCCTAATCCCTCTGCACCACACACTCTAGAAACCTCAACCACATTACCACAATCAACAGAACATGCTGGAGGGACAGGTTCCTCACCCAGAGACTGCCCATGCTCTGGAATAGACTTCCCATACATGTCAAGCAGAGCACCTCACTGTCCCTCTTCAAGAGAAATCTTGATGAGTGGATGGGTAATAGAAAGTTCACCCTGGGGATCACTCCAGTGCTCTACTTGATAGAAGCACTGGGAACTAACGTCTGATAGTATGATGCTAAGGCACTTCTATGGGCTAGGCTTGTAAAGGCTCCAGGGCCATTAGCCTTGTACACACCTATGAACCCTAGAATTCTATACATCAGATCACTGCACTTTGTTAAAGAATGTTTCCTTAGAATTCTAAAACACTATCCTCTGTTTTGTTTCTACTTTTATTGTAGTGCTTCAATACAACTCTGCACATTAGATTATTGTACATTGTTACTAACAATACTACATGTATTTTTTCTCAGTATTTGAAGCTCTTCTCACCGGTCCTCCACTGAGGAGGAGCTTTTCTTGCACAGTCGGACAATCTCAGTCAACAAAAATGAAATAAATAAAAGTCCATCCTTAGTCACTCCTGGGACAGCACTGTACTCCTTAAAACCCCAATGAATTCAGCCATTATTAAATACAATACTGTGTTTTGTATTTAAATAAACTGTCTTTCATCTTTTCCCAGTTAGGGGTCGCCACAGTGGAACTCCAGTCCGCTAATGATTGGCAGTGAATTTTTACAGTGTCAAGTTGCCAACCCGGCCCCCAACCATCAACCCAAAATACCCTGAAAAGGTACAAAGCAAATCAAATAAAAATATTGTCATTCAGACCATACAGCCAAACAGTGTACAGCTAAATGAAATTTTGTTTCTTCAAGCTCATGGATAAACATAACACAACTTGCAAAGAAAAACCACAAACGCATGAAATAATATACACACATGCACACTACAGAGAGCCCAAGCCAACCAAAGCTCCATCTCCACACCAGCAAATCTCAGTCCTGTTCCACCGACCAAACAAAAATCAAAACTACGGCTCAACACATATCCAGCAGACATTCAGGCAATTGGGTCTCACCATCCATCCTCGGTGGTACTCTCCATTCAAAGTCCTCCATGACCACTCTTCACCATCAACACTGTCCCAACCTCATCTCCGCACCAGCACTGGTCCAGTTTTCTCCCTCAAAAACACATCCGGATCCAGCACAACACCATCCCACACCAACTAAAACCATCAGGCACTTGGGTCCCTACCATCCGCTCCTCTTAGTGCACCTCCCACATATAGGCCCGAACAGCCGCTACACGACCAGACCAACCATCACAGCCACTCCAAGCAAGTCCAACAGTCCCAATGATCCAACCAACACCATGGCTGCATCTCGTTACACCCGGCCACAGGTGGACTCCAAAAGAAAAACGGACACATACCGACAATTTGTACATGAACTCGACATGAACAACGAAATGAACAACAGGATCTAAAGAGGCCGCATAAGGCACCGCCATCTTGCAATCTTGCCCGTACATAGTCAATAGCAGATTACATAAACTAAACAAGTCAAAGACATTATACAGTGCATGGAGCTTTAGATATTTAAGTGTCGGAGAAGTGTTTCTCAATGATCATGGAATGATGGAATGGAATAAAATGATGATTTTAGAATGATCCTTTACAAGAAAAATCACAGGTATAGAAACATCTGAACTATTCAGAAAGGGCAGTAATAATTGTTATTACATGGTTTATAAGTTTAGAGGCTACCTCTCCCTGATCTGTAATGCAATGTCTGATCCAGATCTATATGAAATGAATGCACTGCTGGGGAAGCTAACACAAGATGAGGGAACCCAATACTGAAAATATAAAAAGTAGAAGCTACGTTATATAATCTCTCAAAATAATGGAATAAGATTACTCCAAGAAGCTGGTCATTAACTGCCTTCAAAACAATTTTGATACATTTACTAGAAAAGGAAAACAAACATGATGTTATGGCAACTGGGCTCTTTGAAGGCCAGTAGGCTGTAAACTTGACAGTTAAACTTATCTCCGTAGGTTCATAGGTAGGTACTAGGCTATCGGCCCTGGGGCCTATACAAGCCCAGCCAAAAAGGTACCCTGGCTTTTGCCACCCAAGAAAATTATTTTCCTGTGCCACTGTCGAGCATTGTCCAACCAAATGGTGTTGAAGTGCTAAAGTATAACCAAGTAAGAAGTACACAGAGGTGATCCCGGGATGAATTTCTATTTCCTATTTCCCATCCAATCATCAAGATTTTTCTTGAAGAGTGCTAATGAGGAGCTTTGTTTGATATAGATAGGTAGTTTATTCCAGAGTATGGGAAGTCCCTGGGACAGGAATCTATACCTCTGGCATGTTATGTTTATTGTGGTGACAAGGTTTAGGTCCCTAGAGAGTGTAGCCCCGGAGGGATTGGGATTTCTTTAAGTGGAGCATGTCCAACAGCTCTAGGTTTGACATAGCTTTGTATGTTAGGCAGAGATCACCTCTGAGTAGGCGATATGAGATGGAGTAAAGCTGGAGTTTTTTGAGACGGTCTGTGTAAGGCATCTGTTTGAGGCCGGTAATCCTCTTTGTGAGGTATTTCTGTGGCCTTTCCAGTTGTTGTAGATGTCTTGTGAGGTACATACCAAAAGGGGCATTGTACTCTATAACGGGTCTAATGAGTGATGAGTAGAGGGGAACAATGACATCTTTTTTTCTGGATGAGAAACCTTTTGTGATGAGGTGAGCCATGTAGAAGGATTTCCTGACTACTGTGGCGATGTGATTATCAAAGGAGAGACTACTGTCCACCTGTGTCCCAAGGTCTCTTATCACACTTTCGGTGTTAAGTATAATACCGCCTATGTTGTAGTTCATGGGTACAGAGTTTTTTACCAAAGGGGATGACAATGCACTTTTTGGCACTGAGCTTGAGGCTTTGACACCAGGCATCTGTCTCAGTGAGGCCCTTTTGTAGGATGTCCACATCGTTTGATTATGACTCCTAGTTTGCAGTCATTGGCAAACTTTGTTAGCCAAAGACCTTCTGTGTTAGCCTGTACTTCATTGAAGTAGATACCAAACAGGAGAGGACCCAGGACTGAACCCTGTGCTACTCCACTTGTCACTGGTCTGAAGTCGGATTTGGAGTCTGCTACTTTCACAGTGTGGGTTCTGTCTGTGAGCCATTTGGCAACCCATCTTGTGACATAAGGATTTCTACCTAGTTTAGTGAGTTTATCTATAATTCCAGAGTGGGGGATGGTGTCCAAAGCCTTGGCAAGATCTAGATAGGCTGTGTGAACCACCTTACCCTTGTCTACGGCTTTGTTGACTGCTTCAAAGAAGTCCATCAGGTTTAGGAGACATGATCTGCCTTTTACAAACCGGAACTGGGTGGGGTCCAGAGTTTGGAGATTACCAATGTCTTTGTTTGTAAGTTCCATGATGATACGTTCCATGACCTTGCAGACCAGGCTCGTCAGGCTAATGGGGCGGTAGTTCCCTGGGGTCCATGGTGGCTCCCCCCTTGTGGAGTGGGATAACAGTCGCTGTGCGCCATTCAGCAGGCACAAAGCCGGAGGTGAGGCTATGATTGAACATGGCACTTAGGTGGAGTGCCAGTTTGTTCTGTAGTTAGTGTAGAACGCAGCCTGGGATGTTGTCTGGTCCCATGGATGCTGTGTTCTTGGCTTTGGAGAGTGTGGTTTTTACCTGTGCAGCCGTGATTACAGGAAGTTTGCATTCTTCCGGTATAGAGATGGGCTTTTTAGGGGGTGAGAGGGGGGTAAAGTTAGCACTGAACCTATCTGCCAGGATGTTGGCAATATCAGTTGGGTCTGTATATTTAGCGCCATTGTGCTGTAACTCAGAGCAGATCTGAGTGTTGCCATTGAGATTCTTGACATAGCTATAGAATGCTTTGTGGTTGTCTTTAGAATCAGTGGCGATTTTGTTTTCGTAACTAGCTTTGGAGGATTTTATCAGGGATCGCAGCTTCTTACTGAGGCTGACCAGGGAGCTCCTCCATTCATGGGATTTTACTCTCTTTTGCAACAGTTTCTTCCTTCTGTTGTACAGTTTGTTTATGGCAGGGGACCACCAGATTGGCTTCCTTTTTTTGGAGAACAGTGTCTTGGTTCTGTTTGGGATAGCACGATCCATGCAATCATCTAAGTGCTTATAAAGTGCAATTGTGTAGGATTCAGTAGTTGTAACTGTATTTTCCATCTGCATGGGTGTCATGAAGTTCACCACTTCTGTCTTAAGAAGCATGAAGTTGGCTTTGGAGAAATTTTTTACCACAGTTTCCTTAATGGGGGTGGGGGGAGGATGTGGATATCTAGGGTAATTAGCTTATGGTCGGATTTGACCAATGAAGCGTTGACTTCAAGTGTGGAACACCAGTCACTCATGTTGGTAATGACTAGATCTAGGATACTGTTGCCCCTGGTGGAGGTGTGGATAAGTTGATCCAGGGCATTGGAGTTTATGAATTCCAGAAAGCGTTGAGTGAAGGAGTTGGTACAGGAGTAGTTTTCCCAGTTAATGGTGGGGTAGTTGAAATCGCCCATTATTAGGGTGTTTGGTTGAACCCTAATATTTTCCAGTACATCAAGAAAAGAGGAGTGGGAATCCTGGGGCATGGTGGGTGATCTGTAGCAAGCTACAATTTGGATTGTAGTTTTGCCCAGAGTTAGTTGCACTTGAATAACCTCGGCTGCATTATGCTGAGCAACTAGCCTGAAGGTGTGGATATCCTTAATGAATATGGACACACCTCCGCCTTTGGTGTTCCGGTCCAGGTTACATGGCCGAAAAGTGTGGTATGAGTTATAGCCTGGTAGTGCAGGGGTGCTCTCTGGAGCTTTGAATCAGGTCTCAGTCACTGTACAGATATCTATGTTCTCCATTTTAAGGAGTGCCTCGAGTGAGTGCATTTTGAGATTTAAACTTCTAGCATTGAGTAGCATCACCCTCAGTTTTTGCTTGCCTGTTCCTGTTATGGTGGTGAATTTGTCATTTGAACCTTGCCTAAAAAAGGCACTATAGGGGCGGCAAGAACCTTAGCCAGTATCCAGAATCCCAGGGGTGACAGGTGCAGGCCATCTCTGGCAAAGCATCGTGGTCTGTTGACCATGTCATCCCAGGCAGACAGATACTGGATCCCTTTAGAATGGCACCAGAAGCTTAGCCAATTGTTGAAGTCAATCATTTTGACACTGTACTACGGCATCATTCTGGGTGATGGCAGAATGCTACTTAGGGCTAGGGTCATACCTGCCTGGGCTACAAGATCAGAGAGCACTTCCATGTCTCTTTTCATGTAGTCCAGGGAGGTACATCTCAGGTCATTCACACCAACATGGACAATGACAGAGTCATATTTGTATTTGTGCAGTAACCTGAGTACGTAGGTTATGTGGCGGATGCTGGCACCCGACAGGCAGCTGACAGTAACCTTCTCCTTGTTTAGCCTGGTGAGTGGGACATCAGTGTGCCTGACTATATAGTCACCTATGACTAGTGTGTTGGGTACGTTGTTTTGTCTTATTGGCTGTGGCTGAGTGGCACACTAAGTCTGCGGGCTATGTGTCATTTGGGTTGTGTTGGGGGGGTGGAGGTTGCTTTGGAGGTCTCTGTTGTTTGAGCAGATTATTATTGAGAGCCTCCGCAAATGTTTTTGTGTTTCTATGTGTGGATTTTGGTGGTGTAGATTTAGTGAGACTATGTGATGAGTGTGTTGTGGTGCAAGTGTTTACCTTCTCCTCTTGACTGTCAAGTTCAGTCTGGATTGGAGAGAGCTTTACCTCCAGTTTGGCTAGATAAGTGCATCTTTTACAGGTTGTAGTGTTGGGTGGTAGGAGGAGAGCATTGTCTGTGTACATGAGGCAATTTCTACATTGCCCCAAGATGCCCAGATTCATCAGATAGACAGGAGAGAACACTGGGAGCTGACCCTTGGACATACCTGAATAAAAAACTATTTTCCTCTAGATAAGTGAGGAAAGTGAGTACAAGAGCGTTTTTTTCTCTAAGCAAGTGAGGAAAGTAAGTACCAAAACTGTTTTCCTCTAGGTAATGAGGAAGGTTGAGTGCTGTAGTAATTAGTAGGTTATTTAGTGCTTACAAGTTCTGAACAAGTGCTGATCACAAATAAGCAAATTCAAGTGCTAAAACTAAGAATCTGTATCTGGAGTAAACTGAGCTAAAAGCAGAGAGAAAACAATGAAATAAAATACCTTCAAATGATCAAGGGCACAGTAAAGATGACATTATGCAAACTCTACAGCAGTAGTATATCAAGCAGTAAAACTCAGCTGCAGTTGAATGCAAGGAGCACAAGAATGAACTGATAAGAGTGGAAGATAAGCAACTGGATGTAAAGATCAAAGCCTAAAAGCACAAATGGATGATCAACAGAACTCTTCAAAGAGGAGCAATCTGCGGATAACAAGGATTCCTGACAAAGATCCCAAAATAATATCTAGCAGAATAATCTAAAGTCAATATCATGCAGAAGCTAAGTCCCACCTTATCACCAGGACTGACAGTAGCTAAAACAAATAGTGTGGGGAGGATCATGCCAAATGGTGCACAAACTAGGCATACACTGTGTAGAATGCATGCATATAAAACCAAGGAATGGTTGTTACACTTCTGGCCACATTCATCAATGACAAATGGTAAACAGGTGAGGTTGGTAAACTGATCAGCTGTACTGTGCATGGAAGGAGAAAGAATATGACTTTATGAAGAATGAGCTTTACAGATTCTAGTAGAACACAAGCCAAATGTACCCAGACACAGTGCAAGTGTAAAGATTCAGCAGGGCACTTTACTTCAAAGCTGTTATTAAGGCATGATAATTTCTGAGAAGGGAGAGGAGGAAGCTGGAGCACAGACAAGGAGGTAAAGCAAACAGCAGATTTAATGAATGGTAGTACCAGCACATTAAGCATGATTGGGGCAACTAAAATCTTTTGACTCAGGGAACAGTGATGAAATGTATAAGAGGACAGAATTAAGCATGTTGCAAGACAGCAACAATGATTATAAGCATGTGAATGATAAGATATTAAAACAGAAGATGTAGCTTGAAAAGCATGGTATACAACAGTGGCTGGGCAGGAGGACATGAAAGGTTGTTCCAAAGAAACAGGAGAGGCTAGAAAAGGTGAGATTAAAGGAAGTAAACAGTGAGTGGTTGATTTTAAATGAAGAAGTACTTCTTAAAACATTAGTGTGGTACAGGAAAAAGTAAATTATATTAAAAGGAGGAGGATCAACAGAGATACAAGGACATGACATTAAAGCAGAGTGTTGAACTAAAAAGAAATGGAAAAAAAATAAAAGGAAAAATGAGGAGAAATGGTATGGAAAGTATAGTTGTATATGTCCTATCCACCTGTAACAGCAGATGTTTGAATTTCAACTGTCTCACTGGCATATAGGTTCTGTGCCTGCAGACAAGCTCACACTGGCAGCTTTCAAAAACTCAGAATCCCCTTCTCCAACACTCTCTGACAGGTGCTGGCTATGCCTCTATCACCAGGGGAAGCCTAGCCATCATCAATGCCTTTTCCCCCATTTTCTATATAGGGTCAGGATATCACGTCAACTGCCCCATCTCTCTTGATTTAAAGCCACCCTCCTACCTTCTTCGACATCCATGCCTGTCGTCTTCTCTCACACAATCCATCCACCTCTTTGCGGGATGCCCTCATTTCCTCTTGCCTTTTTCTTGTCTGTCCCACATCATCTTCACCAGATTGTCTTCCGCTTTTCTGCACATGTGCCAAAGCCACCGTAATTCGCAATCTTTGACCTTCTCTGCAATTTGAGATATTCTGACCTCAACTGATCTCATTTCTTCATTTGTTCCACACTGTGCATCTTCAGGCTCTTCTCCACCTCCTCTATCTTATTCAACTGCTCTGCCTTTACTGACCAGGTTTCTGTGCCATACAGTAGAATTAGTTGCATCACTGTTTTGTGGAAACCTCATATATTGCAGAAAATCAGTTATTCAGGCTTTTAGTGCTAAGTAGGATGAATCAAGGAGGACCAGAAGCAAGAATTGCATGAAACCAACCAACCAATTCACAGCCATAAAAACATTAACACAAATAGCCAAAGCTAACCAACAACACAACAAGGCTGGACACCATTAAATTATATACAAAATAATGGGGGATGGTGGAGAAGTACTGCTACTGAGGCAGTGTGAAATCTGAACATCTACTGTTAACAGGTTAGTAGAACTTGTGCAACTGTACTATGCTCATCATTCACATTGCCTCAGTGGCATATCATTAAATTCCCAATGCTTACCTTACCTTGGAGAAGGAAGGATAAGGATCCAGAAGATCCTTGGAGTATGGTCCTTGTAAAGCCTGGTCTTGAACTTGAGAAAGAATCCAGCTAGCATTGCCTTGTAAAGATATAAAGACAGGACCAAGTTGCTGCCTCTAGAATGCTTCTACAGTCCACTCCTGCCAAATATGCCAGCAAAGAGCATAATCCACTGGTGGAATGTGCTTTAACATTGCATTGCCTGGAATAAATATACCATGGTGAGAATAACAAAAATCAATAATCAGAGGACAGCTAATGAGCAAACATTTGCTTAGAGACAGGTTGATGCTTCTTAGCTCCAGAACAGGAAATAAACAGCTGCTAAGCTTTCTTGAAGGGCTTAGTTGTGTCAAGGTAGTACCCATGTTACCTGTGCTCATCCTAGGTATACAGATTCTTCTCCTCCTTGTGTTTAGGTTCCGGAAAGAATACTGGGAGAATAATGGCTGGATACTGGGTAAATTCAGAAACAACGTTTGGCATGAAAGAATGATTAATTTTTGGCATAACCCTGTCCTTGTGGAAAATCAGATAAGGTTGCTTGCAGCTCAGTGACTCACCTCACAGATGTTAGAGCAATAAGCAAAACAGTTTTCCAAGTGAAGAACCTCAAATCAGCCTGAAAGACATGTTTCAAAGGAGATAAAGTCAATTTTTCAAGCACAAAACTTAGATCCCAAGTAGGAGAAATTTGCTTTTGAGGGGTTGTCAAGTGCAACACTCCTTTCAAAAACTGACTGCAAAAGGAGACAAAAAAGAAGGGAATCTATGGGCAGCCAAGCTGAGATAGCCACAAGATGCATTTGATAGATGCATAAGATAAGCCATCAATGAATACCTTGCACAAATATTTCAAAACCAGAGAGGAAGACACCATAACAAGCCCTCTGATTACAGTTTGGCGGCACCTAGAAAATCTCTTCCACTTGTAAACATAAGTTTTTCTAGTTGCAGGTTTTCCTGTCTCCTTCAGTATCTGCTGCTCATCCTCACAGAACAGCTGCCTAAAAGGTATCAAGCTGGAGCAATTGCTACTGACAGCCTGGATGATTTTAAGTCAAGGTGCAGTAGTCGCTCCTGACACTTTGTGAGCAGATCCAGAGTGTGAGCAAGCTTGTGGTAATAATCCTTGACAAATTCCATTAATTTGGAAAACCAACTTTGCCAAGGCCAAAAGGGGGTCACCACATTGACCTTTGGTAATGCCTTCCAAATCTTTAGAAGTACCTTGGTTATCAGTGTAAAGGTTGGAAATGAATAAAGTAACATTCCCATCCAAAGGAAAGAGAATGCTATTATCCTCCAAGCATAGCTGCAAGGATCTCTCAAACAGAATTTTTCCAAATGCCTGTTTTGAAAGGAGGCAAAAAGATGTATTTGAAGTGTTCCACACATCTTGGCCAAATCCAGGCAGACCTCTTTCCCAAATTTCCACTCACTAAGATAGCCACAAGATGCACAGCAATAACTTCCTTTACCTCCTTCAAAAAAGCCTTAAAATCCCATCTACAACATCTTTGGCTATGTAACTGTGACAGCCCTGACTAATCTCTTATAGGTACTTCTAATCTACTAACACTTCTCTCTCTCTCTCTAAAACACTCTTCTTTCCCCACTAAGGCACCTCTTCCTTTCTCTACTACTCTAGAAAAACTTCCCACTCTCAACACTCTGCTTTCCCTACTAAGAGTCATCTTCCTTTCTCTATCCTAATTGATTCACCTATGCATCCCACCTTCCTATACTAACATTTATTACACCCACAGCCTAATATCCATCTTCTGCCTACTAGCGCTTTTTTCCTGAATATCCCATTTTCTGCTTATACCACCTACTGTTCTCTACCAACTCTTCCCCTATCAACATATTTCCCTTTAATATACCTTTTCCTTCTCTCCTTTACTCACAGCTGCCCTCACCCATGTTCATTAAGTCATACTTCATCCTTACCTTAAAAATTAAAAAAATATATATAATCTAATTAGACTAGAATTAAATTCGGTTTCTGAATGTAATCTATTTATCTATATTATAACCAACAGATGTAGGAATGTATGTATGTTAGTGTATGAAACCACGTATACCAACTGTCTGATGTAAAAAGTAGCCTCGGTGTTTGGAGCTTTCCCCCCGGGCCTCCGCTAAAAAAGGACCTGCGTCCAGTTGGACTTTCTCAGTAAAAAAATGTAAAATAAATAATAAATAATGAGGGTCTGTCCAGGATCTGCTTTGTCTGATTGCCACTATGTTTTGCTCTGACAGAATGTAAGAGGCCTGAAGTGTCAGAGAATGCTGTAAGGCTAGCTTACAGGCCATCATTGCCAACCGGTAAAGAAGGTATAATTTTGTACCCCCCTTGTTTGTTAGCTGCCTCATGAATGTGGTGTCATCTGTGACCAGTAAAAGGGGACCTGGATACTATAAATGGTGATGAACTTTTAAGGTCTGGATCATGGCTTACATTTCTTTGATATTTATGTGCTTTGTAGTGTCCAAAGGACCCCATATGCCTTGCACTTGGACTCCCCTATACACTGTTCCCCATGCAGAATCTGATAAGTCCGCCTGAACTAACTGAACTGGGGTCTGGAAGGAGAAGCGTAGATCTAGATTGGGAGATACCAGTTCTTCCACCACTGTAACTCTCATTTTGCAAACTCTAGCACCGATACCTGGAATTCCAAGGGAAGTAAGTGTTGGGTCCAACAATTTTTAAGTATAACTGAATATTTCTCATGTGGGGTTTACCCCACGGTATCGGGAGGATCAGTGATGCCATAAGGGTTAGAATTTTGAGTAACTCTCTTGAGGAAGCAACTTCTTGATGACATAAATCTCTGAAAATGTTTTTAAGAGTTAGGCCTATGGAATGAAAAACTGAAGGCACATGGGATGAAGCCTAGTACAGATAAGACAGTTGTAATGGCAGCAAATGGCAGAAATCAGAAGAAGCTGAAAACTGAGACAGAAGGGAAAACAGTGGAGCAGGTTAACAGCTACAAGTATCTGGATGGGGTGGTTGAGGAGAAGGGAAGTCAGAATGAGGAGGTCAGCAGCTAAGTGGCACAGATTTTCAGGTGCAATATATGACAGGGGAATGACGAAGAAGCTGAAAACTAAGGTGTAAAAACAGTGGTGTTACCCATACTACTGTATGGTACAGAAACTTGGGCAGTAAAGGCAGAGCAGTTGAGAAAGCTAGAGGTGATGGAAATGAAGTGCTTGAGATGGGTGGTAGGATGCACACTGTGGGACAGATGAAGAAATTAATCCATAATCACAGAAGCCAAAGTAGCTCCAATTGCTGAAAAGGTCAAGGAGAACAGATTATGGTGGTTTGGGCATATCTGCAAAAAAGCAGAAAACAATCTTGTGAAGAAGATTTGGAACAGACAGAATGAGGGTATCCAGCAATGAGGTGTATGGACTGTGAGAGATCACCAGTGAAAATCAGACATGAGTGTTAAAGAAGTTAGAAGAGTGGCACTGATTACACAGAGTTGGTGACTATTAACACGACACCCCAACCTCATTAAAAGGAAAAAGGAAAAAAGGGGGGTTGATTATAATTATGATGAGTCAGGATTACGTCATCTTGTAGAAAGGCCATACTTTTTTCTGTGTCCATCATACACCTCAGGAATACAATTTTTTGTGAGGGTGTGAGACAGGGCAATTGTAGGTTCAACTTGAAGTTGGAAGCAAATGGCAAGTGACAAGCATCCTTTAGATGTAAAATCACCTTGAAACAGGGGTAGGACCATCTGCAGGGTATTTTGAATTTGAGTACATTACGAAAGTTATTCAGGTATGGAAAATTTAACATTAGTGTCTATGACAGCTCCTTTTTGCTTACCAAAAATATTCTAGTGTAAAATCCTTTTCCTTTTAGTGGTGTAGGAAATGGTTCTATAACCCCTGCTTGCAACCTGTGAAGGAGTACTGGAAAGAACAGATGTGTCTGGTCTGCAGGATGTGGGGTATTTGTCTGAAGGGAGAAGGATTTTCTGTCCACTGCCAAGAGTATCCTCACTGAATTATTCTCATTATTCACTTGTCTGAGACTATTTATGGTCAGGCTGCTGGGATGAGCAAAAGCCTGGAGGAAGCTGAAAGGAGAAGGAGGGACAGGATGCTCAGAGCCTTGACACAGTCATACTTTAAAAGTGGAAAGATCTTTTTGGGGGAAGGAACCCCTTTTATTTGGTTTTGGAAGCATTACCATTCTAGGTTGATATGTTTATACTAGGCTAACAACCACCATGGTCTTTACAAGGCAAGCTGTGCAGTCCAACACAGTTTTGTCCCAGAGTTCCATGGATGCCTATATGGTGGGCTATGTTAGTAAACAGGTAGCTTTAGTTGGGAATTGATTTACTCACCATCGACATCTGACCAGAAACATGGGGGCCAGATGAGGAGTGAATCTGTGATTTCCCATCCAGTGATCAAAGTTCCTTTTGAGTAGGGTCAGGGATGAAGCCTGCTTCACATAGATGGAGAGCTTATTCCACAGCATGAGAATCCTTTGAAACACATATCGGTCTTTCCAGCATGTTTTATTTATGTGGGGGTTCTCAGATCTAGTGTTTCTGCTGCTGTTTTGTGGGTGTGCAAGAGATTCATCAGAGCTGGTTCTGAAGATGCCTTAAATGCTAGGTGGAGATTGCCGCTCAGCAACCTGTAGAAGACCGAGTACAGAGATAGGGCCTCAAGGTGATCTGCGTAGCACAGGGTATTCACACCCTGGATTCTCCTGGTAAGGAACTTTTGAGGGCATTCCAACTGTTCCACAGGGATTGCACTCTATGATGGGCCTGATAAAGGCTAAGCAGAGTTGTACTATAATTTCCTTGGACCTGGATGGAATACTCTTGCTTATGAGTTAGTTAAGATAGTAAGAAAATTATTCTATGTGTTGGTCGAAGCCGGATTACTGTCTACATATGTTCCCAGATCCCTAACCATCAGGTCAACTTTTAAGGGTGTTTTATCAATGGAAGTAATTAGTCTGGGTGGACAATTTCCCAAAGGGCACAGTACTGCTATGGTTTTTGCACCAGTCATTTGTCTGTGTTAGACTCTCTTGTAGGACATTACTGTCATGGGGGAATCTATGATACCTCCCATGGTTTTTGCACCAGTCATTTGTCTGTGTTAGACTCTCTTGTAGGACATTACTGTCATGGGGGAATCTATGATACCTCCCAATTTACAGTTATATGCAAACTTGGGTGAGCCAGAGGTCTTTGACAGTAGCCTTTACTTCTGGACAGTAGATGCCAAACAAGAACAGGCACAATGCGCAGCCTGAAGGTACTCCACTAATGATCTGTCTGCTGGTGGAGGTGACCTCACCAATCCTGACCTCGAGTCCTACCTGTGAAATCCAGTCAACTGTATAGGGGATGCATGCCTAGTTCTGAGTGCTTGTCAACAATACCCGAGTGGGGTATTGTAACAAACTCCTTGGCCAGGTCAGGGTAGGCAGTATGCACGATTTTCCCCTTATCCATAGCCTTGGTGACCCTCACACAGAAGGCTACCATCTGTGCTAGCATGTCTGTCTGAAGTATTTGTACATATTTTCTGATTAACCTGGGTACTATATGCCAGCATGACTAGCTATGATATTGTAAATAAGTTCTTACACTTATAATATGTTTGTACAGAATGTTTTAAAGACTTGAACAATGTTCCTTTACATTTCTAACTGCGCATATTTGTGAAGATTCTAAATGAAGACGGTCTCAGACTCAACTGATCTGCAGATTATGTCATCGGAATGTTGACAGTTGCTGTGTGTTACTGTCAGAGGCTAAAAGACAGGAAGGAACTTTAGTAAACAGCTGCTGGCTGACTTTCAAAATATGAAATGAAAATTAGAACTGGAACAGTTGTGACTGGCTAGTCTATAAAACAGCCTGCTGAAGACAGCTGAAGTCAGCAGTTGTCAGTTAACAGCCACTTACAGTTGCCAGTTGCAGCTGTCAGTTGTTCACAGTTGTACTGTGCAGTGGATACCCCCAAATGACTCACCAAGAACTGTAAGCCTGCCTTTGCTCTGTTGTAATAATCATTTAATGTAGATAAGGGACAGTGTTCTTTAGTCAGATTGGAAAATTATAACTAAATCAGTTAGACTTTTTCTGAATGTTGGAATTCTGTCCTACAGCACTGATTTTATTTTCCTATCATTAAATCAGAAGTAAAAAATATACACATTTCCAAAAGAAGGAACATAATACCACTATAAACCAGTTGTGACCAGAACACCACAACTCCTTGCACAGTGGAAGACAAGCTGGGGAGGTCAAATTCAGGAAATGTGCCACATTAAAATCCTTAAGAGTAGAATGACAGTTTTAGGTGCATTCTCTGAGTATACAAGTGTAATCCCCTACAAGTTTTTTAAGAACCCTCAAAGAGAGACTGACATGTGGTCTTTAATTAAAATGTACTTACTGCAGGTTTTTAATGGAATTTGAGAGTGGCAGTCTGACATATTACCCGATACTTTGTTTCCCTTAGGATGGGTATACAATTTTATGATGGAAAATGCAGTGCACACAATGTTGCATTTTAGCTCGATTACAAGTTGCCTCCTAACAGAGTATGTTGTACTCGGCTACTTTCCTCTTTTAGTCTTTTTTCATTCTGTTCCACAAAATGAAGTGTGAAGCACGATTTAGCCACACCCTTAACAACACTTTTCAATCTCACCCTCCATAGAGTTTCTGTACCAAGCAAATGAAGAACCGCTGCAGTCATTCCCATGCATAAGGGAGGACCTTCCACAGACCCAGGCAATTACAGACCCATAAGTCTGACCAGCCTCAAAGACCTATCATGGGATTAATCAATCAATACATGGGGAACCTCCAAACAACAGACCCATCTCAGCTTCGATTTGTCAAGTGCAGGTTATGCTTACTCAACCTGGGGGGAATTTTTTTTTTTTTTTTTGAAAATGTCACCAAAGCAATAGATGAGGACAAAATGGTACACACCACTTACCTCGACCTGGACAAAGCTTTTGACACAATTCCCTCCTCGGGTATAGTAGAAAAGCTAAATAAACTAGGTATACAGCCCTATGTCACCAGCTGGATTGCCAACTGGCTGAAAGACAGGACTCAGATAATCAAAACTGAGGAAGTTACCTCCACAAAGAGACCAGTCACCAGTGGAGTCCCCCAGGGTTCTGTGCTGGGCCTTGTCCTATTTGGCATCAACTTTTCTGAAGTAAAAGCCAGTGCCGATATAGACCTAACTTCTGACTAACGTGTGCCTAGTGAAGTCCTTCTTATATTGCATAGCTTACAAACAATGGGATTCTGTAAGATCTAGGGATGTCATTGTCCCTCTTTACTCAGAGCTCATTAGGCCAGTCACATGAATATAATGTCCCCTTTGGCATGTATCTGTCCAGACACATGCAATAACTGAAACACCCACAGAGATACTTTACTAAAAGGATACAAGCCTAAACAAACCCTACATGGGCAGACTCCACTATACCCAGTATCCTACAAACTGTTAAGAGGTGACGTGTCTGGCATACAAGACACCTTCCAACCCTTACTGATGTATTTACTGCACATGAGGAAGTCAAATAGCATCAGAAATACTCTGTCTAGGGATTTAAACCTTTGTTGCAACATCAACAGAATGGTTTGGAAGAGCAGTTATGTCTCGCAGAGGATACCGCTGCTGTGAAACAGACTCCCCATTCAAATAAAACAAAGTTCATCCCTGTCCATTTTCAAGAACAACTTAGATTTATGGATGGGAAATAGAAAATTTACTCCTGGACTGCCTCTTTTACTATTAATGGACAAAGCCAGCTCCAAAATGTTTTATCCCATGCATGAGTCTCCTCAAATTACTTATGGTACGATCCCAGTTATTCTAACAAGGGGTAATATATAATCATTGACCATGGAATGGGTAAGGTCAATTTATAACCAAATGGGATAGGCTATTTCATGCACTAAAAGGGAAATCGGCTAGGTTTAAAATGGCTCACAAGGGCGGTTAGCCTATTACTTACCTATGAACCTATGTCTCTGAATTGCATTATGCCTTTGTCTTTCCTCATTTTCTCCACATTACATAAATTCCTATTTTAGTATGAGCTGTGCAAACTCACAGCACAATATAAGGCTTATACTATTTCATTTTTATCCAGTCAGCCGCGGTAGTGCAGTGGTTAGTGTTATCGCCTCACAGCAAGAGATTCTCCTGTTCGATTCTCAGCTGGAGCGACTTCTGTATAGAGTTTGCATGTCCTCCCTGCAGCTGAATGTAATTTAAAGACATGCAGGTAGGTGCATGTATGTCTGCGTGTGCCTTCCATGCAGGTCGGGTGCCAGGCTGGCAACTCAACAGCATAAAAACTCCACTGCCAATCAATATGCAGACCGATGATCAGCTGTGGCGACCCCTAATGGGAGATGCCGAAAAACATTGCTTTTACTATTCCATTTTTATCCACATGAATCTCACATACTGCTAATCAAAGTGCAGAACCATCTTACCAGCATACAACCCCAAGGCTGATGCATTTTTTTTAATATCAAGGGGTATGACATGAACTCCGCCTATAATCTGCTATAATTGTAAGAAAAAAATTAAAGCAAATTACTACTTACAATACCACTCTCAATAAACCACTAAACCACAAAAAATGTTTCAGTATATTTTGCAGTTTCACTCTACACTATTCTGAAAGGGAAACCACTGCCTCTTGCTCAGAACAGGAGGGACAATTAATAGTAATAGAAAAGGATACACTTTTTACCTCTATTATTTATATTATTGTTTACAGACTACATATTGCTAACCACTTCTCCACAAGCACTACCACTCTTAAGAACATGCCAGAGCATAGTGGTAAAAAATTTAAGTTCATTTTGAATCTCTCTTACACTCCACTTGTACATACAGATAACATAGTACTTAATGGAGATAAAAGCTCTGCTACAATTTTCAGTATTAAATTAAAATCCTTAAAACTCTCTCAGCTTTTGTATCAATTCTCAAACATTTAAAGCTAGCACAGAGAAGTATACAAGAGTAATGTAAACAATGTACTGTATGTGCCGTGTCTTACTTGCAGTATATGTTGTGTTCACATAAAAAGACAACAAATACATCTCTGCAAAGAATGTTTTTTTGAGATTGCATTTTATACTGCTTTAATTGCATAAAAATGTGATAAAACACCTATAAAAGTTGTTCTATGTGCTGCAGCAAGTCCTCAGCAGCTGGCGCAACCACGGACCCATTTACTTTACCCCACCTGTGTCAAACCATCTTACAAGTCTCTGTAGTGGCAACACTTCAAATCAGGAGCTTCTCAGAAGTTAATATTTCAGATTAGGGCTTATCATTTGCTCCAGTCCATCAGAAATTATAAGTCTATTCAACAAATCAATATCCAGTAAAGAAATGCAGCATCAGATTCTAGAAAAGATGCTAGCTCTGCTGTCAGAAAACCATCCTAAAGCCTTTGGTAGTAAATTGCTCACAACAAATAAGAGTCGAGGGAGCCATTCTCAAAAGAATATCAGTAAGAAAAACACCATCCCCCGGATTTACGAAGCCCTTTTTTGTGTGCAGGATTAGTCTAAGAGCTATTTTCGGCAATATGGCCGATGTGCGATCCAGGAACGAGCTCCCGGGATGTGCAAGTGAGCTCTTAGACTAATCCTGCACGGACCAAGCTCCCGTATTTAAATTACCCTCATTTCCAGGTGAAAACATGCAAAATGAGGGTAATTTGCGATCCAGGAAGCCGGCAGCTGTCCGTGCAAGACAAGTGCAGTCTGCAGAAATGTACTCTGTTAGTAATCAAGTACATTTCTGCAAACTACAAAACGGAGCTATGACAGCTCTAAATAAAGGCTGCATATCATTGACGAAGCATGCCAATGGCCAAGTAGAAGGCCATTAAAAAACGTATTTTTTTCGCCAATCTTGCCTGTTTAAGCATAGGGCAGCAGCGTGCAAACGGGATCGGGGGAAATTAATAAAATAAACCTAAAATAAGCATTCTAACTAAAAGCAGTATTCTGCCATGCAAGTCAATGGCAGGCAGAAGACAACCTGGCCAGTGAGTAATGGTTGCTAAGGGGGGAGGTTCAGTGTGGGGCATGTAACTATGCATTAGCAGGCAATCTTATGCAAATGAGGGGAAGGATAGTGAATCCCAGTTTTCCCCAGGGTGTGAGGCAAATCCCAAGAGTGTAAGAGTATAAATAGCTGGGTGCAAGACTAGGATATAGGTGACATCATGGGGGTGTGTGTCAGGCATATTGTAAATGGATTAGAGCCCTGTGGCTCGGGATTGCTCCTAGCTTAGCACAGCTAAGCTAGGGGTGTGTCTAAACCTGCCTAGCACTCTTTACAAAGTGTAAGCGGGTGTGCATGCCGCGCACCGGTTTTTACAGGAAGAAAAAAAGAAGTTAAACCAGGAAATAGCAGCTCTGTGCACATTTGAGCACTCCGTCTGCGCGGAGCGCACACGGGCTAAAACAGGGAGGCAATGGAAAAGGAAAACAGCAGTAGGAAGGTATCAAGGAGAACTGCTTAGATGACAGGTGAAATGTATCAGAATCAGCCAATTACACAGACAGCAGACTTGCCCCGCCCAGTACACCACTATAAACTATGCAAACACGTTTCCCCCCTGTTTTTCCCAAAAACTCTGCACCATCTGCGTATATGAATGGGGAAATTTAAAAAAACGAAAGCTAGAGAAAAAAATGTTAGCTGCTGCTTTTGCTATCATAAACCAGCATGTGCAAGAGGCTGAGGGTGGTGAGGATGTGAATGCTGCTGAGTAACCCACAGTGAGGAGATGGAGAAGAGTGAACAGACCCAGGGTAACCTACCAAGGGCTACATGAGCTGGAGATAGTGGAGCACTATAGGGTGGACAGGGACCTCCTACAGCAAACTGTTGAGCTGTGCTGGCCATGCCTCACACACAGAACTAAGAGGGGAACCCATCCTTGTGGATACTAAGGTATGTGTAGGCCTAAGAATACTAGCTACAGGTACCTTCCAAAGGCCAACTGGGGATATGACAGGGATTTCACAGGCATCAGCATCCAGGGTACTCCACCAGCTCCTGGATGCCATATCAGCACATGTCGGTGAGCACGTATATTTCACCATCACCCGTGAGGCGCTGGACAGTAATATGCGTCTTTTCCAATATGCACGTAAATGCAGACAGTGCACCTCCACCATGTTCC
Organism: Protopterus annectens; assembly: GCF_019279795.1. Taxonomy (NCBI): domain Eukaryota; kingdom Metazoa; phylum Chordata; order Ceratodontiformes; family Protopteridae; genus Protopterus; species Protopterus annectens. The sequence continues at coordinate 442,604,272 of NC_056728.1, read as the reverse complement.
CCAATGGACACCTGCATCACCTGTGGTGCCTTCACAGGTGACTCACAACTGACAAACCATGACGGATAACATGCCCTGTATGGACAGATGACACTGACATCAGGGAATGCTGTTAGCATACTATCAATGTAGGTGCAGGGTAAACCTGCTGCCAATTACCAATTCCTGCCACAGGTGGGAAAGACTGGCACATCTGATAATCTGTGTTCACAACATGGGCCAGACACCCCAGGTACAGTTCCACATGTCACTGTACATGCATGTGGGAGGTGTGCACATCCCAGACACCATCCATGTCATGGACTAAGGAACACATACATGGCAAGTGATGCACAGCATTGGCCACACACAATAGCCACCCAGGTGACTGGATGGGGGATGCAATTCCCACCTGTGTGGGCAAATGAAGAAACTACAGGCTTGAGCCACAATGCAGACCATTGTCATGTGGCCTGATGCCAAGGTATACCCATCGCCTACCCCTGTACAGCCTGCTGGCACAGCTGACCACCACATACCCATGCATGGCAGAACTGGCACCCTGTGTGTTCGTGTTGTATGGTGCGTATGTCCACATCCACACTCACTACAACCCCCCAGGGCATACTGAAGCATGCTGTCTGATGTCTGACACCTCCTCATTCTCTGTGCCCATACGACCTCCGTATGACCAGTGTGGTGCATGTGATACCTGCACACTGATGTGTTGTGGCAATCCCACTAGTGAGGAGTTGCACTCCTGGCCCTGACAAGTGTGTCAATGTATGTGCGTCCCTGTGTGAGTGTGCATGTGTTGATGTTGGCACCTATTCATGCAGACAGGCATGTTTATGTCACCTACCGTATATCTACCGTATCCCTGTTGCAGATGTCACTCACCATCACATATATGTTCTGAGTGCTCCACAGCAGGTAACTCATGTGGCGCATCCAATAACTGCATCTAACTGTGATAGCACTACATAGTCATTGGGGGTTTAATACCCTGTGCTGGTAGGTGTGCGACACAAACATGCTTCAGTTCTACTCTCCCACCCCTCCCTGACATGTATTTGCCTCTACCTCCCCCACTCCCTCTCTGATGGATGTGGGGACCCACACCTGCTTTGCTTAGGCAGCAGCATGTGTATTTTAAGTGATGCTCATGATCAGCTGATGGCCTCTGCATAAATTGCAGCCCTCCCCTAGCGGATTGCATGTGGAACAGCTGTGGTAACCATTCCCATAGACAACTGCATGGAAACAGACTCCAATACCTAGGAACATCATGGTGGTGTTGGCCCTTTTCAGTCACTGTGAGCAGGAACTAGATCTGTAGCTTGGCAAACAGCATCTCAGATGGATTGGAGATTTACCTCTAACAACATACACTATGGAAAGAGGGCAACAAACAGGAGGGGGATGTGCCTGACCTGACTACAGACTGTAAGTGCTGCTATACTGCATTTGGAGTAATGTTGGTTTAACAGTGTTTGTCTGGATATGCCTATTATATATGTCGCAATACCTGCCATGTCAGTTCCATGTATATGAGGAATCCGCATCTGCAGGGTCATCTGCAGACTGGGCAGTGTTGTTCCTTTGGTGTCATGGGTTAGCCACGGGGCATCTATCTGTGGAATGCAGAAGGTAGTGTGAGGATTGTAGTCTGCAGATGGTGACGGCCGTGACAGTTACTGACTTAATTTCCCTCATAGGACACATGTTGCAACAAACCCCATTACAATGATAAATTTATGAGGTTATCACAGCAACATGTCTATACTGGCCCTGTGTATGTGTTGTCAGCCACACCTCTGTCAACCTTTGTACATATGTCGTGCATGAAGTGGTGCATATGTGCTGTACACCATAAATAGTGTCATCATATCTGATAACAAGCCAGTGATATATCAGACTGCTACATGTCATGTACAGTAGAGGTTATATTTCATGACATAACCGGGACATTCTGTGGATGTTTGTGCAGTACTGAGGTCTCTGTAGTGAAGGTGAATGTCGGCAGTGTGTGTATTGTTAATATGTACTTTAGCCTGTGTACAGACTGTGGTAGATGTCATTGTTCTAGCTCCCCTTCAATCTGATGTTACATGCTGCCCCACTGTATGGTACCGTTTTGCCGTAAAGGTTTGTAGGGCCTTACACACACATGTCCCATACCACAAACAGCCAGCAGGCCAAACTGTGTAGCAGCCCAGTATATGTAGGGTCATTCTGTGAGTGGCACATATGAGGATGGTGTAGAACAGATAGTCCATACACTGTAATATTATACTAGCTTACCATATGTGGCTGTGGCTGTGTTCACATTGGTTGTGGTTATGCACTTTCATACAGGTGTATCTTACCCTGTGCTGTGACATGGCTGTTGAGCCTGCTATATAGGCAGGTACATGTGCATTCCCCCAAAGGAGATGTAGGCCAGTGTTGAGCCAGTCTGCCTGTAGCCTGCACAGTGCATTGTTACATGCCTAGCAGCTTAGTGTACTTACCCACTGAGATGTCATGTGCAGATACTTGCCAGATGTACTGCTGCCAGGCCACCCTTAAAAGTCATGTATGTTAGAAAGAGCAGTGGGATGCTGCATAGATGTATGCCAATATCTAATGGGTAGTATGGGTCCATGGCACCCCTGTACCAGCAGTCATTATGTGTCAGGCCAGACAGGAGTGTGAATCCAAAACCTATGGTGGCAAATGTATATCAGTTGTTATGTGTTATACCCATCTACATGGCTGTCTACATCCATATTGTCAGGTCTGGTACACATGTTGTGCACTAAGGGATTATGTGTATACCTCTGGACTGTACAGGGTGTGTCTGAAGTTCCACAAATATTGGCCAATATCTCTGCTGCACTCCACAGTGGCATTACATGCTAGCGGCGGTACTTTACAATGATTTCCTTAGGATGTCTGTCAGTAGCCAATGGCACACATGTTATAAGCGGATTCACCTTCCACACACACCATGTCTGTAAAGACAATCCCAATGACAGTAGCAATGGTTTAGTAATATACCTGCTATACATACCTGACATCCCCTTGCACTATGACTTAGGGACTATAAAGGCTGGGGTAGGGCTACACTCCAAGTCCAGGACATATGGTGGAAATATATGTACATATACTTATCCAGATAGCCATATATATATATATATATATATATATATATATATATATACTTATCCAGATAGCCATATATATATATATATATATATATATATATATATATATATATATATATATATCTAATTACACATGTGTACTACTTCCAATTACCACTGTCATGGCAACCACCCACTATAAATCCCTACAGCATGTGGGTGTGGTCCCTTTACATTTTCTGTGTAATGGACATTTTTCCTGTGTGTGGGCATCAGTGTTACAGACAGCAGGTAGCAATACCTGTTACAGGAGAACCTGCACACTCAGAGTGGACACATATTTTAGGAGGACCAGGAACTACAGATAAGACTGTGAGTAGACTTGTGTTATGCTTTGTATATTGCTGGTGCTACAGGGTGTGTGTGTGTGTGTGTGTACATACTAGTATACCTTGGAATGCAGTCTGTCTGCATAGCTCACTACTGTGAGCCTATCCTCTTGCTGTTCAGAGGTATGCCTATCATGTGTTGTCCGTCCACCACACAGGTCCTATGTCAGATATTACACTGACAGTGCGTGCGTTGCATGCTATTAGTACATGGCTACATCCATTTCTGTTTCTAACCTCAATTCTCTGACTAAGGGTATGTTGCAGACTATACTGTAACACCAGCACCTTGCTTAGTGTATAACAGTGTTCCACATATGTGCCTGTGTTCCAGCCTCTGTTCTCCATCTACATACCAAGCTTTGCACATATGTCATGCTGTTGGGGGTTGTTCTGTAGTGGGCTGTGAGTATATCACACTGACATTGCTGCCATTAGTCCATTGCTGTTGTATCCCCCACACATAAAGTGGGGCTGGGGCCACATATGTGTGTGCGTCACCTACACAATACATGTGTTCCCTTATGCACTCCAGAGGTCAGTGTATGTAACAGTGGTATATGGGCCTGTATTATTGAGTCTAGGTGGGGAGCACCATAAATGACCTAGGCGGTTACAAAATGTGGGGGTATCAGGGGTGAGCTGCCACAAGCTATCTGGATGTAAAGTACCATATACTTCACCTATATTGACATTACTTACATGAATTGGGGTACTGCAAGCATACTGCCTCTTGCCATACAGACTGCTCTGTTTGTCAGTGTGCTCATGATGGTGTCAGTTATGCCTTGTTATGTACCAGTTACAACCCATTTGATCGCAAAACGTCTTTACCTCCTACTGAGTTTGTACAGAGTGTAGATAGAGGCTGCTGAACTACACACCTGCAGTACATGCTGTTGATTGTTTGGTATCCTGTGGCCCAGTCTGTCTTCACTATTGTGCAATGTGAAGGGCTTGGCCTGGATAGCAACAGTTGTGAACCTTTCCAGACTACTGTATCAGTGTAACTGTTTGACAGTTGCAGTACTCTGTTTATATGGTTGTCAGTATCTGAACAGCTATATGACATGGCATATAGAACTGTTATAGTACACAATTAAAGGATTCCCATTTCTGCAAACCTCTGTGTGGTGTCTTTCCTATGACCTTTCAATGGGTATATATTGCAGGCAACGATTGACATTTGCATGGGTGGCCCATACAGTGTCCAGTTATTAAGGTGTTAACTGTAGGCATAGTGGCTGTTCCATATTGTGTGCACCATCTACATATGTATTTACTGTACAAATATCTGCATGTGTATGTGTAGTCATATGTGTATGTATATACATATATCTGTATCTGCATATCTATATATATATCTATATATATATCTATATATATATATATATATATATATATATATATATATATATATATATATATCTAATCTATATATCTATATATCTATATATCTATATATATATATATATATCTAATCTATATATATATATATATATATATATATATATATATATATCTATATCTATATATATATATATATATATCTGTATCTGCATATCTGTGTATCTGTATCCTGGGGATGTTGATGAATTCCACATATTACATGTCCTATGGGAGGCAGACTATACTTGGTAGTGTATGTTAGGGTGCATGTGTTTGGCTGTGGGGGGAATGCCTATTTGTAACAGTCGTATATTGTGTGGGGCCTTTCAACCCCATTAACGGTGCATGTGGACATATGTGTATTTGTTAATCTACCATTGCTCTCTACAGATGTATGGCCATATATACCTATATATATATATATATATATATATACATATATATATATATATATATATATATATATATATATATATATATAAAAACTATGTCCGTATATACCTACATAAATATATATCTACGCGCACATAACATGCTGTGTATATGTAGACATAAAGGTGTAGACACATGTGTCGATTTAGATATATGCATGTAAATATGTGCATATATAGTGACATATATTTATATAGAGTTAGAAAAACAATATATATATGTGTGTGTGTGTGTGTGTGTGTGTGTGTGTGTATATATATATATATATATATTCACATATATAGATATGTTGTATCTGTTTAGATTTTAATATAGTTACACACACATACATCTAGCTGTTGGTATACATCTCTGTATTGTTGCATGACAGGACTGGATGATACATTGAATATCTGTGTATCTGTCATGGCTTAGTGGTACATCACTTTGTCTAGGGTGTGCGGGGTCCTTGGTTTGAGCCTTGCAAGCGCTGTTTATTTTGTTGCTGGGCAGAACACGGATCGTAAAGCAGTTGTAAGCAGGTTTACGTAGAACTAAGCATTGCCTACACAGGTTAAGCAATTTAGAAGCTGAATGTATGAAAATGTAAGCGGAGGTTAGGAGTGCTTACCGTCACGCAAACCCACTTACAACTGTTTTAAAGTGCCTTAAATCACTCTGTATCCAACGAGCCGTGTTCTGCCCAGCAACAAAATAAACAGCCCCTGCAAGGCTCGAAACCAAGACCCTGCACAGCAAACACAAAGTGATTTACCACTACACCATGGCAAATATGCTGAATCATGATGTTTTCACATGCATATCATCCAGCCCGGGTATTCAACATTACAGGGAATGTATTCCACTATGTAGATGTATGTGTGTTTGCGAATATCTATATTCATACTTAAATGACTATAACATGTCTACATTTGTAGTTACAGCTACAGAAATATATACATATACAGATATATGTATGCCAATATATACATAGATATGCATACATCTATAGATATATATATGTATACATCCATATGTCCACATATATACAGCACTAAAGATACATATATGTAAGCATACATATGATTCACCTTTCAAAGGGAGAAAATCATGTCTCCGAAAGCTGGAAGGCCGAAAGTATGTTTTCAATATTGCACAACCTTGCAATAAATGCATCTAATGTGCAATGAGCGAATGTCACTATGCATTCGCTCACTGCAGATTCGGCAATTTGGGTGTGCATGGCACTATAGTGGGGATGGGGAAAATTGTCTTTCCCCACTGTAGTGCGAACTCGGAGTTAGTATATCACAGTAGGGGGGTTGTGGGGAGCCCAGCACCCTAGATGGGGGTGCAGGGGGGCTTGCCCCATACATTACAATATGTATTCCAACCTGTAGTTCGAGAATCAGCAAAGCTGCTTTTAGATTTGCTGAGTTTTGAACTGTGGTACAATTAGAAATGACGGATTGGTCCTTTCGGATTGCAAAAAGGGCCGTTCAAAGAAATGACTGTCTCTCTTTCAAAGGTAAACACATATATATCTATATAGGTATTTATGGACATACATCTGTAGATGAAATTGGGAACATAACCACAACATATATGTCCACATGCACCACTGATGGGTTTGAGAGACCCAAACAACATACATCTGGCACGGATAGGTATACCCCCCCAGCCAAACACATCTGGCCTGCAATACACTACCAACTTTAGCAGATCCCATAACCAGGACCCTACACGACAAGGGCAGTACATGTTAACAGTACTCCATCCCACCTGTAGGTTGTCAAGCTGGCATTACTAACATATCATGCAGTACAGTCAAGTGAAGTGTCATGCTTGGGGGAACCCCCTGGGCAGGTGCGGTAAGTAGCTGGGATCCCTCATATGATCCAACAAGCCTACACCTGACAATGGATTCACCAATGTTGGCAAGGACGACCACAAATCCACCATGTCAGCTGGGAACTACCACCCAGTAGTCTGATGACCCTGGTCTGCAAGGACATGGAACATATCAACAATGAACCCATAGCCAATGTCACTTGTAATCTCAACACATGGGACCCCGCCAATGTTGGACTTGTCAAAGGCAGAGAATAAAACCTGAACCTGGTATACCTCCTTGATGCAATCATGACAGGTGTAGATGAGGGTTAGGAGGTGCACAATGCCTATGTAAATCATTGCAGGCTTTTGTACACCATTCCCACATGTAGGAACGTGTGTAGATGTTAAGGGATCTACCTCCGTTCACAGAATATCTTTCCACCAGGACTACTTGGCAAATGACAACATTCCACAGGTGCCATCCCATGGACATATAGTCCTTCATAGGTCATAGATGTGTTAATGCCCTCCTCCACACTGTAGAGCTGTGCAGCACTACTGGGGTTGCTATAACTCACTGGGTGTGGCTGTTGTGGACACATCCGCCATCATTGCAGTTACTTTCTCGTCTCTCCCCCACATAGCTGTCTGTAATACTGTAAAGTGTGCTATCAGGTTAGCTGTTGTTTATACCATTCACAGTAATTGAGCGCCTCACACCCTCCTAAGGGTAGGGCTATGCCACCGGCACTCTCATGCTACTGAAGTGAGGATCGCAGTAGAGTGGGAAAAGGGACATACACCCTGCTGTTAGCATGTTCAATGTCATCCACATTGCAAACTGCATATATATATATAGCAATGTGTGGTTGTGCCTACCTGCCTTGGTGGGATTACAAGGGCAACAGATGTGTTACCTGCACGGGGACATACCTACATGTGTACAGTCTTGTATCTGCATTGCATCCAAACCAAGGGCTCTGTGTGTTGTACCCAGCCATGTCATGTGTACCACCCACTACACTTACTGGTGTCCACTGTAGAAGGCCTGCTGACACCACTATACCAATCAGCCATGTGGCACATGGACAAACACAACACAATCAGAATAGATAATGGTGAAAACAATACAACATTGTTAATTACAGCTATAATGCATCATGGCTGCACAGCTACACCTTCCAAGATATTAGCATTTCACTTTACTGCTGACAACATGCTACACAGCATTCCACTGCTACACTGTTGTACGGTCACCCTGTGCATCAGCACCATGTTAGCCTGTCCCTACATCGATGTTACGGATGACAGGATGTGGCACAGGTATCATCATATGCACAGGGTGAGTTGTTGGTTTGCCAGAGGCCTAGGCTGAGCCATACAATTGACAATGTGTGTGCGTGTCTGTGTGGGGGGGGCTGAGTACTGTTATGAGCCAATGGTGATGCTGTGTGCAGGTATGTGGTTGCCCTAGGTTTGTTGTGTGTGTGTGTGTGTGTCTGCATGCAAACAGTTCCACCATGTGGCTGTCCTACATGGGGATTTGTGAGACAGCTGCAGACTGTACCTGGCAGGGTTTGCAGTTCACCGTCTCCAGCCATGGACACGGGACCTGTGCCTGGCAGGGGTGCTACAGGCAGTATCAGGTAAAAAGCCAGATTGGGTACTGTCCCCCTAGGTTGACAGACCTTCACTGGATCCAGGTCCATCCTGGGACTGGAGAGGACCATGTGCACGTGGGTCTGCTAGGACGGTCTGTGGACAGCAGCCCCCCCCCCACAGTGCTGGGGCTGGTACTGCCACTACAGAGTGGCTGTGACTGGTTGGACGTCCATGGCGACCTCCAGCTGCTGGTGTTGCTGGCATATGTCCACGTGGCCGTCGAAACCGTCCAGCCCTGTCCTGACGCATGGACATGACATTGTGAATGACAGCCAATGTCTCACCCCACCGTCTATTCATGACCTCGGTGTAATTACAAATGGCACCTGCTAGGTCATGGATGCTGTCAGTTACAGAGGTGTGAGGAGCCTTCTGCGCCCTTAGACCTAGTCTGGTGTACCGTTCCATTCGTGCCTGTGCCTCCATGACAGCCTGAAACATGCGTGTGGTTGATACAGATGTGGCACGTCTGCCAGGGGCATGATGACCACCAGTGCTTCAATGAACACCCCTGAACATCTGCCTATGTGGTACCCCGCTGGACCTCTGGCTATGGCTGCTGTGTCCTGACACACGTGCCATAGATACCACACTGACATGACCAATGCCAACCGTAGACTGCCCCTCAGCTAAGGCCAATGGTGATGAAGTATGTAGAGGCAGTGTGACCGTGTGCGTGGATGGGGTGGATACTTGTGGGATGTAAATTGGTGGCCCAGTGGAAGCCCCTGACGGCCCTGCCTGTGCCTCAACACACCTATTCTCATGGTCACTGTCTGTATCAGTGACATCAGACCAGCCCCACCTCGCCACCTGTGAGGGGGAACCAGGGAACAGACTGGAAGACCTGTACATCACCACTAAATAGTACATACACACACACACACACACACACACACACACACACACACACACGTGTGCAGACATGGCCACACACACAGACATACACACATGCAGTTGACATACATGACAACCCATACACTCCACCAGACAGCACCTACAGACAGCTCCAGCACCCCCATAACACACACAATAGCAGGTGATGGTGCAGTACAGTATCACACACAAACCTGTAATTACACACGTCAGCATGCAGAACATGTGGTGCTAACAGCATGCAGTGCAACTGTAGTCAAGCCCCATTACCAACATTATACATGGCCGTGATGCATGGCTTCTGTTATTAGGTGATGGCTCTCCCCCTAGAACACACTGCACCCATGTCCACAGCATTGCTGTGCATCTGTTCAGCACCCTGGCATGTACTGTGCGCCATACCTCACAGGTGTACACACCACTGCAGGATGTGTATCTGCGTGTTAGTTATGTTTCATATGCTGCTCACAACCTCTGTGTGTTTCTGGATTATATGTGGACACGTGTTTAGTGAATGCCTGATGTGTATTCACAGATGTCATCATCAGTGGTACATGTATGAGTGATAGAATACCATTAGACCAACTACAGATACAATGTACTGTACCTATGGTGAGTGCAGAGACCATTATTGACATGGCACACTCTTCCATGACATGCCATGGCGCAACACTACTGCATATGGCAACATTACACATACCTGATATGTGACATATGACCTAGGCAGTCAATTGCATTACAGGCCATATGCGTCAGTTGTGCAGATGCTGGTTGGGATGCATACTGTTTGTGGGTGCATATGTATGCACACACATATCATGATGGTGTGTAGCAATAACTGCTATGTGTAGTACTGCAGTCACTATACCTGGCAGGGGTATAGTAGCATGGATCATCATCATGACCAGTAGTTGGTCAGTCAGGCCTGCACATGTTCCCCAATCCTGCATGTTTGCATGCTAAACACGTGCACTGCCCTTGAGGTCATACAGTACCATCACAAGTGCCATGGAGTCAGGGTTATGTCTGCCACACTGCCTGACCTTGACTGTGTGCAGATAGAGCCATTCTCAGTGGGTTTGTCTCTCCCCTCCAGTGCAGTGTTGTGTTTCAGGATGACACACCCTCACCATCTCCTGCTACACTGCAAATGCTCGACATCTGTGGCCTACACATGTGTGTCATACTGCAGTAACCCAAACTAGGAACACCATGTGTACTGGCATATTCCCAGTGGCACAGGAAAATAACTTTCTTGGTTGGTGTAAGCTATGGATCCTTGCTGGCTAGGCTTACGTAGGCCCTTGGGCCGATAGCCTAGTATCTACCTATGAACCTATGCAGAGCAAACATGCAGGTGTACAGTGGCACCAGGATTGCACAGATGGGGATGTCATCCCTTGGTTGGGGTGAGGTGTGGATTGTGCAGCACATGCATCAGAACTGCAACTTCCTGGACTACCCCAACATGGTGCCGGTACATCAGATCACATAGCAACACATAGCTTTGGCAATGTCCCACCATTATGCAGATCATATCTGTATTGAGCCCTGGCTGATGTTGCCTGTGGTACACATAGGTTCATAGGGGAGTACTGGTCTATTGGTCCTGGGGCCTACATAAGCCTAGCCACAGGGGTCCCAGCCATGCACCACCAAACAATGTTATTTCCCCTGTGCCCCTGTCAGGCTGTGGCACAGACATACTACCCAGGGTGAATTCCCGATTTCCCATCCAGTTGTCAAGTGTTTTTGTAAAGAGGGCCAATGAGTAGCATTGCCGGACACGAATGGGTAGTCTGTTCCAGAGTGTGGGAATTCCCCAGGACAGGACCCTATCCCTCCTGTATGTTCTGTGTAATGTGTTGATGAGGTTTAGGACCCAGGAGCGTGTGTTTGCAGAAGGAGTGGGATTTCTTTATGTGTAGCATGTTCAACTGCTCTATGTATGACATAGCTGTGTATGTTAGGCAGATGTCAGCTGTGCCTGGGCAATGTGCACTGGAGTGTAGCCACAGTTGTCTGAGATGGTCTGTGTATTGCATTGTTTGAGGCTGGTAATCCCATTAGTGAGGTGTGTGCTCTGTCAGTGAACATGTATAGCATGCATTATGGGTAGGTGTGCATGGTCTACACCTTAGCTATGACATGCACAGTGAATTGCCAAGCATAACCTTAAACCATACTCATCGGCATCTGCCCGCTGCCTTGCTGGTATCCCAGAGGTACCTACATTAAGATGAGATAGAGTTGATGTCAGTGGCCACAGCTGTGGCATTGCTACAGGGTGGGTGCAATATTACAGTAAAACAGCTGAAGTCCACAGTACTACAGATTATACATAACTGCTTATCAGTACTACACATCAACAGACTCCATATCTCACATATGCATGATCTATCTGTACAGATGCATACACAACAGTGGTCTACTGATATGCCCTGGAAACACTGCATGCTCCATGTCTGGTGTGTGGGTAGCACCCACCTCCATGACTGTATATGTCTGTAGCTCTTGTGGGCGGGCAGGTGCCACCAGGCTCATGAGCAACTCCTCCACTCTGGTGAGGCGGGGGTGGATGTTATGGTCCCCCTGTTGCAAGGTGGTCACCCCGCACAGCAGCGGCACGGCGACGTACATGGTGGAGCAGGTCACTACAATGATGGCGGACCTGCTCATACGTACGGCTGTGCATCCTCACCTCATTCACCCTGCGGACCACATCGTTCCACATGGTGGTCCACTCATGCTTGTCCTTGAGAACAGCAGCTGGTAGTGATGGATGATGCTGGCGAGTATTATGTCATCCTCAGCGGCACTGTAAGTGGGATTCCTTGGGTGCGCCATACTCCCTGAAAGACAAAGATGGAAATATGTCTGAGCAACTCATATGGCACGTTTACCATAATACAATACACATATCAGTCTCCCACCACCATATCAGCTCCAAATTAATGTTCACACAACACAAGTGGTATGTCTTCGGTTTATCTACCATTGGGACATATATTATATTGTACAACACTTTCTGCTGTGTGTTTACAGATATGCTCCCTGTGGGGACACTAGAGTTGCTGGGCTGTTGCAGAGTATTTCACCTGCATGCCATTGTCACTGCCACTGTTTCCACATATGCATGTGGTATGCTTGCTATGTGTGATAGCTACACATCTGCCATTCTATGTTATTGGGGATATCTATACATGCTGTTGGACATGTTCTGGGATTGTGTGGGCTATTACAACCCACATATGTTCCATGACAGTTACACAACAGTATATGTATGGGGTTATTTGCCAGCAGGATCACCACTCCCACCTAATGTGCACATGTTACCAGTCCACATCACATCCGTGACCCACCATGGAACCTCATTATCTACTGTTCCAGCACTACCTTCATGTGGAACCACCTCAGGGGATGGTGTGCCCCCCCAAGGAGCACACACAGACATATGTCTGTCACCCAGTTAGGTCCAGGGTCTTGTGCATAGGGAGCTCCACAGAGACATGGGGTATGTGCTACATTACCTGGAGGCATGCAGTACACATACATAAGGTTAGACATGCATGTTCCTCCTGCTCAGCCCATAGCCCCGGCACCTTTATGACCATGTAGATGCTGTTGTGACTGTCCATGGGTGGGCACCATGTTCCCTTTGCTCTCATATGGGGGCTCAATGGCCTCCACATTCCAAATGGGACTACCCATCCACAGTGTTTAACCATGTGTCATATACCAGCATTTGTCACCCAACAAAACCTACATACCAATACGTGCCTATTACCCTTCACCAACATATATATCCCACCTTCTCAAAAAATTGCGATGTGTTCCCATTATGGGTTACGCACCACACTCTATTTTGCAGCCATGTACTGGTATATAGATATGTTGTGTACTGATGTGTGATATTCTCTCACACATGCTATGGCAGGGGACATGTATTGACATATATATATATATATATATATATATACACACACATATATATATATATATATATATATATAGGGTTCCCATTCAGAAGCCTGAAACATCATAAGCCTGAAAATCAAAATCCTGAAACCAAAAGCCTGAAAATTCAGAATCCTGAAAACTCAAAATCCTGAAACTCAAAATCCTGAAACTCAAAATCCTGAAACTCAAAATCCTGAAACTCAAAATCCTGAAACTCAAAATCCTGAAAACACAAATAATGCTAATATGTCACTATAAAGACACTGATATCTACCAACTGACCCTGACCCTGACCCTAACCCTAAGGTCCGTCACTATCGCACACTCACCTGACCCGCGCCCTAAACCTAACTCACTTAAACCGCCCCTAACCCCAATATTTGTCACTATTGCATACATGCCTAACCTGCGCCCTAACCCTAACTCACTTAAACCGCCCCTAACCCTAACATAAAACCAACCGCACACTTACCTGACCCCAACGCATGACCTAACACCACAGGGCTAACAATAGCAAAGCCACAATGACATCAGTATGTCTATTTTGTGTTTTCAGGATTTTGGGCTTTCAGGATTTTGGGCTTTCAGGATTTTGAGTTTTCAGGATTTTGAGTTTTCAGGATTCTGAATTTTCAGGCTTTTGGTTTCAGGATTTTGATTTTCAGGCTTATGATGTTTCAGGCTTCTGAATGGGAACTATATATATATATATATATATATATATATATATATATGTGTGTGTGTGTGTGTATATACCTATACGTGTCAATATTATGTATAAGTGTCTGTCTGTATATATATATATATATATATATATATACACATATATATATATATATATATATATATATATATATATAGACATACACACACACATATATATATACACACATACATATACATACACACACACACACACACACATATATATATATATATATATATATGTGTGTGTGTGTGTGCATATATGTGTAGATATCGTTATGTGTTGTTTATATACCTATATATATATATATATATATATATATATATATATATGTATAACTATCCGAAATTCTGTAGACATACATATATATATGTAATACATATTCATAGCTGAGTATCTGTATGTGGGATGCATGCTAACATCTGGCCCACACTCTTGTAACTCTCTTTACTTCACAGCTGAACTGTTCTGCCTTGCTGCAACACAGACAGGTGTCACATGTGACTGACATTAGCGGGGTATACATGGTGACAGATTTTGGATAAGCATATTATACTGCTATGGCAGTTGGGCATGCTATGCTACACTTTAACATGACTGTCCTGCAGGTGATGTGGTCTCACACCCATGTGTCTATCATGGCAGTATTAATACCACCACCAGCCGTTGGCCACAGTAATGTACAGAACACAGATATCATGGGTCACATCTTTGCCATTCACTGCTGATCTGCACAGTTGACAGGTATGTCCCACTGCCCACAGAGACTGACACTATTGTCCGGAGCAGTTGTTGAGCAGATCATTACAGAAGTACTGATGGCACATATATATAATTTCACATTACACATTATTATTCCATGCCATATACTACATGCAAGTAAATACATACCTGTTTCACATACATTTTATGTTTTTTCCAATCTAACAAAACCCTGAGCTTTGTTATTTTTATTGAAGTTATTTTTTTTGTCTTTTTCTCTCTCTTTCAGTCTCTCCAGTAGAGTGATTGAGCTGGTTTGAATAGATTGCAGTATGATTTTGTAAGTATTGCACATGTTCAGGTGATGGCCTCTGCACCAGTCAGTGTCCACCAGTTGCTAATTGCATGTAGCCTGTTGTGTAGTTCTTCAGATAACCACTGTCATGGCAACCATGTACTTTAAATGCTGACTTATGTGGGCATTGTCCCTTCACCTTTCCAGTATGGATGACATCCTTCCTGTGTTTGGACATCTGTGTTACAGACAGCAGGTAGCAATACCTCTTACAGCAGAACCTGCAGACACAGGCCAAATACACATTTGGGTAAGGTTCCAGACCTACAGACAGCGTGAGTAGCATTGTTGTGTGCATTGCATCTTGCTGGTCTTACAGGGTGTCTGTGTACATGGTACTTTTGCATGGAATGTTGTCTGTCTGCATAGCTCTCAAATATGGGCCTATCCATATGATACCAGGAGGATTGGCTGTTAGGTTTTGTCTGTGCACCACACAGGTACTGTCCCAGATATATCAGTGGCATTCTGTCTGTTGAGTGCTATCAGTACATGACTACATCCATTTATATTTCCATGTCGTATTCCTGCATAAGGGTATGCTACAACAAATCCTGTAACAACAGCAATTTCCAGGGTGTCTTAACAGCATTAATGCAAATATGGCCCTATGTTCCTGCCTCTGTCCTCCACATATATGCCAGTCTTTGTCCTGCTGTGATACAGAAAAGGGTTAGGTAATGGCCTATCATTATTTACCGCTAGCATTACTGCTATCATCCCAGTCATGTCCTGGACTCCCACACCAACTGTTGGGCCAAGTACATATATATGGGGGCAACAGCTGGAGAACACATATGTACCCTTGTACATTCCAGAGGTATGTGTGTGGTACACAGTGTTCCTTGCCCTTGCACAGCCTTTTATGGGGGGGGGGGTTCAATGCCATTAACCTAGGCTGTGACACCTTTTCAGGGATATAACTGTTAAGACGAGGGTCATTCAGTGTGATAGTGAGATGTCAGGTTAAGCAATGTTATGTACAAGATACTGTGACATTAACACAAGTGCTACCTTTCCCCCTAGGGCTTGACTACAAGGTGTAATTGGAGGCTGCTGAACTACATCTGCAATTGTTGATTGTTACATATCTTGAAGGCAAATCCTGTATCTACTGTTGTACTAACTGAAGGCCTTGGCCTGGACAGCATAGTATGGTATCTATCCACATTGCTTGCATGTACTGTTTTGTGTGGGCCTTGCATTCATCACTGATTACATATTTCAAACTTTATGTGGTGTAAGTACTGGCATACATTATTGTATAGTACACAAATAAAGGCTATCTGGGTATGCATATCTGTGTGTCGTGTCATGTCCTTTGAACTATGGGTTGGTATATGTTTAGTGTCAGTATTCCCATTTGTGGGAATGGTTGCCACACTACACATTTCACAGGTGGTAGTTAAAGGGCTTGTGGCTGAGGGATATACTTTGCACCCAGTACTTCCACACAAGTACTTCTACATATGTATGGCTACTAATACCTTTTGTCTGTGTATATGTGTATGTACCTATATTTATTTATTTATTTTACATTTGTTAACTGGGTTAGTCTGGCTGAGCTTTTGGCTCATTTTTAGCAGAGACCCGGGGAGAAAAACTCCTCAGGACTAGAAAACAATTTATTAAATTTTAGTAACATAGTAGTAACAATCAGCTATAGGATCTTACAAGCAGAGACCTGGAGAGAAAAAAAGCTCCTCAGGCAATTCAATTATACAGAGTATTAACAATTGGGAAACATGTGAGTTGTTACAAAAAGGTTTTAAACAGTTAGCAGAAGAACATGTGACTAGTTACAATATTATTTAAGCTGCTTAGAGCAAAATGAATTAATAGTTAGGTAGATGTTTATTTAAAGTGGGTAGGATCTAGTTGTATAGGAGTTTGGAAACAAGAAAGGAAAGTAAGAATGGCTAGTAGGAGGAGATGTAGGGGAGGTAGAGTATAGGAGACAGACTAGGCAGGTAGGTTGTTTTGAGACTGTAAGGATTAAGAGTGGTTGGAGATAGAGGAAAGCAAGAAGTAGAAAGAGGCAGGGGAATAGTGTTAGAGATACATCAAGAGTGAGGTGGTGAAATAGGTGAAAGGATGGTGGTTTCAGGGTGGTTGGCTACAGTGGCAAGACCACTTTGTTTTTAGGTATTTCCTTGTGGCTAATATGAAACTTTTGCTACGCTGGAGGGATTTTATTTCCAAGGGGAGTTGATTCCAGGATGTAGCTGAGTTATAGTTACAGAGAAGGCAGTTTATTTTGGTTTTGGGTTTGTAGATGTCTAATAATTCTTGATTTGAGTTGAGTAGCATCCTAGCAGGGGAATATTTGGATATGATAGCGGAGAGGCTGGGGCAGAAGGGGGGTAGATAGAGTGGATGATTTGTAGTTGGTATAGTTGGAGCAGCTGAGGGAATTCTAGCCAGTCTAGTTGCTGTAGTGCTAAGCAGTGGTGTGACTTGTAGGTTTGGTTAGCTGCAAATCTGGCGATCTTATTATAGGCAGTTTCAAGCTTGGAAATAAGTGTAGAATTTAGGTTTGTGAGTATGTGGCAGCTGTACAGGAGTGTTGGGAGTAATAAAGCCTAGGAGAGTGTTATTCGTGCAGTGTTAGTTAAGTATTTCTTGCTATGGAAAAGGTGTCCAAGTTTCTGATGAGGTCTTTTTACTGAGTTAGTAATATGGAGATCAAACTTAAGCTGATCATCTATTGTAACACCTAGCAATTTAGTACCAGATTCAGCTGAGATGATGGTGTTGTTGCAGGATAAGAAGGTAAATGTACTTTTAAGTGTGGTGATGTTTGTAGGGAGGAAGAGTGGGAGCTTAGTTTTTTTTGGATTAAGTATTAGTTTGTTATCACTAAGCCAAGTCTCAATGGTGTGGATGGATGCATGGGTAGTTGAGTGGAGGTCAGTTGGGTTGTCAGCAATGGTTATAACAGTTAAGTCAACGGCCTATTGCACAAGAGATGACTGGGGACAAGAGGAGTAGAGCAAGTTAGTGAAAATATTAGAGAGTAGTGGTCCAAGTATGGACCCTTGGGGGACTCCCATTTCATTTGTACAGTGAGAGGGGAGGATAGTGCAGAGAGCCATTTAACTGATTGCTGGCGGGTAGAGAGATAGCTGGAGAACCAGAAGATACTAGGGGAGAGAAATGTAAGTTAATGAGTTTATATAGAAGGTGTGGGTGAGAGACAGTGTCAAAGGCTTTAGAAAGGTCAAGGAATAGGCATGAGACAAGTTTATTGTTATCACGAGCTAGGGAGACTATGTTGATGAATGATAGGAGTGCAGTAGTTGTACTGTGCTTGGGACGGAAACCATGCTGTGTAGGTGTGAGAAGGTTTTCCTGGTGAAGATCATGCATTGCTTGCTTGTGAATGCATTTCTCTAGGATTTTTGAGAGTGGAAAGAGTATGGCAATCATTCTGATGTTGGATATATCTGAGGAGTTGACCCCTTTGTGAATGGGTAGTGTAAAGAAATTCTTCCATACAGTGGGGATATACGATTCATAAATGGATTGGTTGATTAAGATACAGGATAGGCAAGAGGTTCAGAAGCAATCTGCAGGAAGTAAGAGGGCAGCTTGTCAACAGATGGGGAGCAATGTTTAAGTTTAGAGAGTAATGACTTTACATAGTTAGTTGATACTGCTTTTAGAGAGAGAAGGTGTTAGGAGGGTTTGGAAGAGGTATAGAGTTTGTGGGGGTGCTAGTGTTGTTTCTGGGTGGGAAGAATTTATTATGGAGGTTATTGAATTTATAAAATTGTTAAATTTGTTGGCTATGTCTTCAGGTGTTGCATTAGGACAGGAAGGGTTTCCTGGATGAAGTCTGTTTAATAGAGCTCTAGAATTTCTTTGGGTCAGATTTAAGAGTAGAGGGAGGACTGGCATAGAAGTTTATTTTGTCATAATGGATGATTTTTTTTTTATTTTATTTCTGAGTTCTTTATATTTCTGAAGAAGAGAAGGGATCTTAGTTTTAGTCCACATTTTCCAAATCCTATCCTGGTCTTTCATGAGGGTTCTGGTAGATTTAGTGAGCCAGGGAGCAGTATTAGATTTGATTCTAATTGTGTGAAGAGGAGCAAAGGAGTTAAGAATGTATAGGAATGTAGTGTTGAAGGAGTGGACAGCTTCATCTAAAGGAAGAGTGGTGAGGAAGACCAGTTAATTTTGGAGAGTTGGTGAATAAAGGTGTTAGGACAGAAATGAGAAAGTGAGCGGGTGGTAATAAATTTGTTAGGTTTGGTAAGGTGGGGAGTAAGTCTGGTAACTGTTATAGGGCAGTGGTCGCTGATGGCATTTGGAAGGGTTTGGGAGTTATGATCGTTTTGAGGGTGGGAGACCAATATCCAGTCAGGAAGAGAGCTAGGAAGGTGAGATTTATTAATGTAGGTTGGGGTTGTGATTAGCTGCTCAAACCCATGTAGGATTATACAGGAAGTAGTATTGGGAGCTTGTATTGTAAGCCAATCAATATCTACATCTCCCAGTATAATTTAATTGCGGATGGTATGTGAGAGGTGAAATAGGATGTTCTCAAGTATGTTAATAATATCACCAGGGGGAATATATATTGCTGCAACACAGTTATGGTGTTGAAACTTAAGTTTGAAGATGGTCAGTCGGAGTTCAGCTGGTGAGGAGGAGGGTAAGTCTAGTGTGGGACTGATTTGGGAGAGACAATTGGAGTAGAGTATGGAGACTCCTCCTTCTTTTCTTTTAGGTCGATCTAATCTAAGGATATTATAGCCGGGAGGGATGATTTCACTATCCAGATGGTGTGCTTTTAACTATGTTTCAGTTAGGGTAACTATGTCAGGAGTATAGTTAGCTATCCAAGCATGGAGTTCTTGAACTTTATTTACATGGCTCCTGACACTGATAGAGCAGAATTGTACTTGTTTTGTGGGTTGGAGGGGTTGGCAGGTTTAGATACAGG
Source organism: Protopterus annectens (assembly GCF_019279795.1). Classification (NCBI taxonomy): domain Eukaryota; kingdom Metazoa; phylum Chordata; order Ceratodontiformes; family Protopteridae; genus Protopterus; species Protopterus annectens. Next base: position 442,583,928 of record NC_056728.1, on the reverse strand, counting down.
GGGGTTATTGTTCAGGGTAGTGTCTGTAGGGCTTGGGTTAGGATGAATGCCACCAGACAGAAGTAGAGGTTTGTAATGGGGTTTTAATTTGAGTAAGTAGACTTTGTTTTTTTTTTTGTTTTAAAGGGGGGGAGATATTTTTATTTTAAGAATGGGAGTGGTGGGGGGAAGGATGGAGCGACAAATTAGTAGACAGGTTTGTGGTGTAGTACTTGAGTTAAGAGTAGTGTTTGAGGGATGGAAATAGGAAGTAGGTAATTGTAAGTGATAGGAGGTGAGGTGATAGAGTATAAGGTAAGAGTATAGTTTGAGTTGTAAGAGACGTGTCACTTTATGGGATGTAAAACAGAGGATGAGAGGAAGAGGTGGGAGTAAAGTATAGTAGTCTTTGATAGTGGATAGTAGGTAAGTGTGGGGAGGAGCAAAAGAGGAAGGTAGTATGAGAACATGAGGTAGAGTGGTGGTGGATTTGGGAGAAAGTGAGGGGGTGTGGTTGTATGGATAGGTATAAAGGTAATGATGTGGGAATGGGGGTGGGAGAAGAGCGAAAGTGAGCGAAGCAAACGGAGCGGGGCTAAACCTTCTAGATAGAACTTAGCTAAAAAAAAACTAGTAGCTAATCCAGGGACACTTACTATAGATGCTACACCTGGAGGGCTTTCAGCTGTAATTAGAGCAAATATGGCATCCAGGGTTTTTAAAACCGTTGGTGTGTTGTACCTGAGCAATCACTTACGGGGGTGGGGGAAGGGAGGGAAACCATCAACTGGAATTTAAAGTAGCAGGGGACAATCCAAGGCACTCTGCTAACCTAGCTAATTACCAAAGGACAGCCAAGGAAATAAGGTAAACATACAGGCACCCTTGTTCAAGGACTGGAAGGCTTCCCCAGGAAAAACTATGTGTAGGAGTACACCACAGGTATAACTTGTATGCTGCTTACTAGTCTGCAATGGCAAATTTTATTCGCTTTTATATTTGTATTTCCCTTTGCTCATTGTTTGCTGCACGCAATGTAGCTAAAGATAAAATCAGCTGGAGACTTTGCACCTCTGTCTGGTGTTTAGTGAAGAACAAGTATTGAGGAGGAGGGACTGAAGGCTATGACTATTGAGAGGGGCTAAATACCTTAACATACAACAAATTATCAACAGTGAAACGGATGAAAGGGGTGGGGGTGGGCTAAGAAGAAGAAGGTTTGCAGCTGTTGCCCCTGGGGTATGCAGTCTAGCTGACTGTAACAGATTTTAACAAGCAGAACAGTAGTCACAAAAGCTGGCACCTACACTACACAAGTGGCAACAACAAGGTTCCTGGAGTTAAACCTGGGGCTGCAGTCTATTTTTGGATGATTGCTGGTTACAGTTTTCTTTGCTTTTAGCTGGAGTGAGAGAATCCCTTGCTCACACAAGTGGGGGGGGGACCCAAAGCGATCAGGTCCTCAGTGGTAGAGATGCTTTACCTGGAGGGCTTTCAGCTGCAATTCAGCTATATACATATATATATATATATATATATATATATATATATATATATATATATATATACATACATATATATATATATATATATATATACATATATATATATATCTATATATATATATATATATATATATATATATATATATATATATATATATATATATATATATATATATACATATATATATATATATATATATATATATATATATATATATATATATATATATATATATATATATATATATATATATATATATATATATATATATATATATATATATATATATATATATATATATATATATATATATATATATATATATATATATATATATATATATATATATATATATATATATATATATATATATATATATATATATACATATATATATATATATATATATATATATATATATATATATATATATATATATATATATATATACATATATATATATATATATATATATATATATATATATACATATATATATATATATATATATATATATATATATATATATATATATATATATATATATATATATATATATATATATATATATATATATATATATATATATATATATACATATATATATATATATACACACATATATATATATATATATATATATATATATATATATATATATATATATATATATATATATACACACATATACATATGAACATATTTATGTATCTATATACAATTGATGTTATATGATTATTTGTGAGTCATATATATATATATATATATATATATATATATATATATATATATATAGCTGTCTGTCTACATTTACAGATATATATCTGTCGATATGTCTATGCATGTTCGGCTCATATTTTGGCCTGTACCCCATTCTCTTGGCAACTAACATGGATGATCGCAGCACTGAAGTCAGTACCTAGTGCCAACACTTTTTGTTTCAGACTTCATCTCCTTCTACACGTGTTCTAATACATATAACTGTGTAACTAGCAACATTTTAAGTGTATTAGAGCATCAGTTGAATATCCCAATTTTACCCACATTGTGGCATACTTTTGTCCAGACTTCTTGTATTAACAGGTTGTGTGGTAGGATATTAATACATTTCCTGTACTGTTAACTGATTGTGCTGGATGATATGATTGTGAAAACATCAGGTTATGTATATCTGCCATGGTTTAGTGGTAAATCACTTTGTGTATGGAGTGCAGGGTTCTGGGTTTGAGCCTTGCAGAGGCAGTTTATTTTATTGCTGGGCAGAACGAGGTCCGTTGGATATACAGTGATTAAGGCACTTTTAAGCAGTTGTAAGTGGTTTGCATGACGGTAAGCACTGCTAACCTCTGCTTATGTTTTCTTACACTCAGCTTTGGAATTGCTCAACCTGTGTAGGCATTAGCTTATCCCTGCGCAAACCCATGAAAACCCGTTTACTGCTGCTTAAAAGTGCTTACTGCCTCTTACCCCCATGCTGATTTCTTTAAAAGAAAGGAAAAAGGGGTTGATATGAAAGTAGTGAAAAAAGGGGCACAAAGAAGGAAAGACAGTAGGGAAAATAGCTAGGCATGTGCAGGAAGGGTATAGGAAAGACCCATAGCTGCCCATTTCTTCTACAGCAACAGCTGTGCATATAACCTGAATTTGGAGGTACATTTGGACCCTCAAACCCCTGGGAGAGGGGTGAGGACAACATATATTCATTGTGATGCCAATTAGACCAGATTACATGTGTCCAGTGGACACATGTGTGAAATGGACAGCTATGTATGGGCCGAGATTTCTTTTTGTGGGAACAGATTGCCCTTTTTTTTTTTTCAGGTGAGAGTGGGATGTTGGGGAGGGGTAATAGGTATATTTGGGGAGGTAAGTTGGGTAGGTTAACAGACAAGACAAACAAGACGCATACAGGGGCGGTATATGACATGTGGGGGTAAACAACTTCGACGGGGAGGGGTGTTTGGAAGTCGCAAGCCCATGAGCCCCCAACTGGAAACAGTGGGACTGAGGTCCCCACACATGGGCAGTCACCACTGCACTTTCCCGGCCCCAAAGGTGGCTGTGCTGGGGGCTGTGTAGGAGGGGCAGGCTCACCCTCTAATTGCACCAATCGGCCCTCAAGCTGGCGTAGCCGGTCTCGATACTCCAGATTGAGGTTCCTACGTACCACGGCCCGGACCTGTTGATGGGTGACAGGTTCCCCTCCGCGCCCGCTCCAAGGGGGGGTGAGCCCCATCCCCTGCAGCGGTTCCACCCGAAGATGGCACAGGGCCCACAGGGAGGAGGTCCCAGGCTGGGATCCAGATGTGCTGGTGCCCAGTGCCATGGCCAGCTGTGGTGGGACAGGTGGGTCCGTTAGGACCGGCCTTCCCATACGAGCTATTTTGTAGCAGGTTTATGACAGATATGGGTTAGTAACAGTCAACAGCATTCAGGATTAGTTATAACAGCATGCATAGATATTCCCATTAACCAAAAAAAACAGATTTAACACAGTTGCACAGCAAGCAGAACACATGCATATATGGAACAACAGTGGCCATTATAAGAGCATGTAGGTTTCCCTGATGGCAACAGACCACCAATATGGGTGTATTTTAACATGGCACATGCACAGAAGCAAATGTGAATATTTATAAACCATTAGGACACATGTCCCAACAAAAGTTTGGAGTGTACACATACCAGTTGAGGACTGTCATTGGGTTATTTTGCACATATGGTAAGGGTGAGACAGAGAGAGAGTTAAATTAACAACTAATATATCCTTGTAGTTTTCACAACATTCTTAGTCACTACAGTGATATTTTCCTTACATATATTATTACACTACCCAATGGCCTTGTATTGTACACTGGTATGTTTATAGATTATTATATACATGACCTGTGTCTTACATACAGGCGTGACAAGATGCAGGTGTTAATGCAACATATGTTGAGAATTGCTGTCATACACTTTGGGTGGGTTGCTAGAATGACAGGTTTGTTTTCATATGCATTCTATGACAATGTACACGTTTGACTATCAGTTATATGTCACTGACTGCTGCCTACATTTCTTGGATCATCACACTGATTTTTCAGGGGGGATGGGGTACCAGGCTGGTGATATGGGCCATTTATCTGGACATGCTTGACAGATTGAACAGTTATGGGGTATGAATATGCATACAACTTAGTAGCACTCCCAGGATTCAAACCCCTGCTGTGTGTGACAAAAAAATTATAGCTAACATCACAGTACACTATGTTCAGAGGGAACTGATGTAAAGCTTTCTACTGTTTTCTATCAGTGTCTCCCTCTCTTGTACAATATGACTGACCTCTTGGCACTTCCAACATTGTTATGCAGGGCATCATACACATTTTATCTGCATATCACAGTGTGGGTGACACTGCTTAAAATACAACAGTACTATTTATAGTATGCAACAGTCCACCAACATATGACAGAAGAGTAAACAGAAGCACTCCAGGGGTTACACCTTTATTCACAGACTATTACACATTTATTTCTACTGGTACAACACTTTCTAAGGCTCTTATATTTACTTGTTATGACCATACATGCAGACTAATTACTAACCTGCCTCGCGATGCAGCCTTTGCAACCTAGCATCATGGGCTTGCTGGTTCGCAGCCTGCTCATCTGCAGCTGTCGTAGAAATACAGTGATATTTAGCCATACCTATGCATAGTATACACAAGCTAGGGGCAATTCTTAACTACTTAGTAGAATGAGTACTTAGTACTGGGGCATTAGCCATCTGCTGGGACTCCTGGATCCACTGTTCCAGTACATCCCCCCTCCGCCGCTTCAGGTCAGCCTGGTGGTGCCTGACCTGCTCACCAGTCTAGGGGATACCTGTGGCACTGGTGAGGTCACGGGCGAGACTGTCACAGGCCTCTGTTTTATACTGCGAGCCCTGGTATTGGCTCTGCAGTAGTCTCTCCTCATGGTGTTTTACCAGGAGCCATACCATGGTTTTTGACTCCTGGATGCCCCAGAACTGCACTCTAAAATGAGTGCCTTCACCCACACCAGCCATTCTGCCTGCAGTAGGAAGCTAAAACCAGTTATGGAACGTATTCCCACTTGTGTGGTTTAAATATGGCCAATTACCCGCACTTTTCTGGGATTGGTCGGGTTTGAAAAGGCTAAGCTATGGGCATACCTGCTTAGCTAAGGTTGGCAGTGCTTAAAGAGGTATACCGCTAGGCAGATTGGATTGGCTCCCCTACACATTGCTTACTCTTACTAAGTTGAGCTGTGCTGCGGTTAGTATTGCTTAATAGTTAATTAACACTATAATTGCCTTTTGGCAGTGATTTATTATTCATTACAGGTTCTATATGTGTCTGGTATTCATGATTCTACACTTCTACTACTTCTACACTTTATTACAATAACACCTCACATCTACGCTTACTGCAGTACTCCAGTACTTCAACTGCTGCAGGGTACCAATGCAGACACTTGGACAGGTGCTAGTATTTCAGACTCTTAACTTACGACACTATTTGCACAGGAATAGTGATTAAAATATATTTTTGTTTTTCTAGGAGAAGAAATCTGCCTCTCAATCATACCATGCAAAGATATCCTCATCTTTTTCCTCTCAACATTTCATCCTCTCCTCTACTACTGACCTTCTATCCATTCCTCAAGCAACTCTGAGTCAGGGAAGGGGACATCATAAAGCAACCATTAAGACAACGTTTTGACTTTTGCAGCACAAACAAAACTTGGAAGGGAAAGTGAACTCCCATAGTACTGGCTAGAAAGTGCAGGGATGCCTTACACACGTCATACCAACCTGATGTGTGCATGCCTGCAAAGGTTACGCTCCGCAACCCCTGCTACTAAGCACTAGCACCATGCAGAAAAACTACAAAAGTTTACCCTCCAATATGTACTACAGGATACCACAACTGTGGCAAAAGGCCTCTGCCACTTGGTCCAAAACTTGTCTGGATACACCGATGACTGGACCCACTACTTAAATGCAGGTTGCCTGGACCATAGTCAGGGTTCCATCCCTCTGCACTAAGGAGCAAGATGGAGAGTCCTTTATTTGCTATAAAGAACTCCAAGTTTATTTCATCTGGGAGAGAAACATCTTCTCATGCAGTGCCTACATTCAATCAGGGTGAAATCTGACAAAGTATGCAGTACTATACAGGTGCTCCTCACACTGCTGTTACTCCCACCGCAACCTGCATTTTATGTACACAATTTTTACCTTGCACATTATCAGCCTGGCAGAATAGAAACCCCAAGCAGTTATGGTACTCCAAACTCCCAACCACCGAACAGTTTTCAGGACACTCTCCTGACAGTCATTTTGCTTGCATGGCCTGCTCAAAAAATATTTTATATACATATACAATTTTTACTGTTTCCCCATTATGCCACAGAATCAGCACATAAGACTTGAAGCTCAGAAATTCTAAGGCTTAATGTTTAGAATTCCAAAAGAAGTGACAGCTCCCAGGAAAAGAACCTCCAAGAAGCAAATTTGAGATCAACAGTACCAGCAAATTCACACTGCAAATTAGTCATTTTTGACTCATGTTTAAAACAAGAGTCCCGTGGAGGAAAAGGACCCCTGACTGGTAGTTGAAAAAAGCTTCCTTTCAGCTAAACTTTACATGCTTTTAGAGATGCCAACGATAAATGTAATTCAACTGATGAACAGCTCAAGTCATAACAAAAATTCAAATACTTATAGTGAACCAAAGACGCAATGGATTTGAACCACAAATCATAGCCCAAATTGAAAACAAGGAGCCCAATTTTTTTTCCGTGCATTTTCCTTGTTTTACCCCAAAGCAGAAAACAGGAGCTAGACCACATTTTCTTGGCATAAAGGGGCCTGTCCATCACTGGAATAGAAAAAAACATGTGGCCTGGCATAATTAGTAAAGACCTAGGTGAGGCTTGCATACTGGTATTAAAAAAGTCTCTCGGCTGATCTCCTGGCTGACCTCAGACAGAAGAGACATCTGTCCAGAGAATAAGGAAGTACCTGGGGGAAACCAAATTCAGGCCCAAATAGAGTTATCAAAATGACTTTGGCAATGTGCTCACTGGCCTTCTCCTGAAACCCAGGAATAAGAAAAAATGGTGGAAGTATAAAGAAGCTGCATGGCCTGCTCTGGTTAAGTGCCTATTTGGATGACTTCCTAAAGAAAAGAATAAAAGAAAAGTTGCTGTACTTTGTAGTGATTTAAGATGCAAAGAGTTTACAAATCTTCCACCAAAGCTGGGATAGAAGTCAGCCAGGCTGAGAAACCACACCATGAGTCATGAGACTCTTGAAATGTACAGATTTAGCCCACTAAAAAGGTGTGGGCTCATTAATTTCTCTGAGTACCATAACAAACCTCAAGTAAAAGTCTATTCTGTGCTAACCTAGTGGAGCTTATTGGATTGGTATAAACCTCATAAATTTTCTATAATACTTTGTGGCTCATGTTTCCAATGCTTCTCAGCTACTTCAGTATTATAATGTTTGCACAATTCCCAATGCAGCAGTCTTGCCCCATTATTATACCTTTCAGTATAAAGGCCTTCTGTCATTAATGTAGCACAATCCAAAAACACAAATGCAACAACGGATAGCAAAGCAAAAACAAAACGTCAGTAGGAAAAAAACACTTTAATATCGAGCAAAGCTTTCGGATATAATCCTTTGTCAATACTAGAATACATGAGTACATTCTCTGTATATATAGGTCCAAGAAAAGTCATATGACTGGCAGCCAAAATCACATGACTTATATTTAAAACATGGCAAAAAGTAAATAAAAATAAGGACACAGTTAAAATTTAAACTACACATTCAATACATATAAGATATTAACAAAATTATTAAAATAAATAAAAGCAATGCATTTGATGCATGTAATGCATGATGTGTGAAACTGTATCACAACTTAGTTCTACTAAGCTTAATCAGTATTGGTTTAATACTAACCATACTATTAAGGCCAGGGGGAGAGTCACTGGCCAATCTCAAAATCCACCCATATTCTTTAGTTTCTAGGGCATTATTGATATCTCCACGCCTAATGGAGGGTTGGACACAATCTATAGCCCTAAACTTAAAGGTATGTTGCTGCCCACAATCCATAATGTGCTTACATAATGCATTTCTATCTATACACCTCCTAATATCTGATTTATGTTCTGTGATTCTTTCCTTAAGTTTCCGTGTAGTTTTGCCTACATAAAAGGAATCACAGGCCATGCAGGTAGCTAGATATACCAAATGAGTAGTTGTACATGTTGCTGATATATGGAACTTAAACTTCTTTTTATTTACAGGGTGCACAAAAAAATCACTATCTTCACAAATGATGTTCTCACAACAGGAACAGTTATAACATTTATATGTACCAGGGCTGGAAGAGACAGGAATATAAGTGTTGGTAGGGAAATCCTTATAACATAGGACACTCTTAAGAGTTCTCATATTCTTATAGGCAAAGTAGGGTCTATTACCTAAAATTGCTTTCAATTCATCACTAGCCATATGAACTAGCCAATTATTACATATAATCTGTTTAATTAGAGGTGTTTTTAAGTTATATGAGGTTACATATCTTACGAGTGTTTCCTGTAAAATAGATCTGTCATTGGCCCTCACATTCAAAACACAACTAGAAAAAATCGGCTTCAACGTCGTCTCCCTGTCTTCCAATAATTTCCTCTTCTCATTAGAAATTAACGTATCGCTATATCCACTAGAAGTGAAATCAGCCAACATTTCATCCAATTGTTTATCAAAGTGATGGTTCTCAGTGTTGTACCTACTAAGTCTACAAAATTGTGATCTTACCTATCTAAGTTGTGATACAGTTTCACACATCATGCATTACATGCATCAAATGCATTGCTTTTATTTATTTTAATAATTTTGTTAATATCTTATATGTATTGAATGTGTAGTTTAAATTTTAACTGTGTCCTTATTTTTATTTACTTTTTGCCATGTTTTAAATATAAGTCATGTGATTTTGGCTGCCAGTCATATGACTTTTCTTGGACCTATATATACAGAGAATGTACTCATGTATTCTAGTATTGACAAAGGATTATATCCGAAAGCTTTGCTCGATATTAAAGTGTTTTTTTCCTATTAATGTAGCACACCCAGCAACAAGATGTACAACTGTTTTCAATCCTGTTTAACAAAACCTGCATTTGTCTGTTGTTCCCAACATGTTCAATGGACTTTGTAAATCAAAATGTAAGTAGTCCACTATCCTGGGCTGCCAATATTAACCTTTTATCTTTTAATTTAAATTCACTTCTCCTTAACCATTCCTACATTATGAGGTTGTTCCAGGAATTCTGTATTTGCAACCATATTTATTTATTTACTTATTTGAATTTGTTGACCGGGAGAGTCCACTGGGTCAGAGCAACCCATTTTCAGTGGAGGTCCGGGGAGAAAAGTTCCACAAGTAGTTACATTCATGACAATAGAGGTTACATTGATGAAAACTACAGTGGTAAAGAATATATAATAAGCAAAAAGGCATTCTTGCATAACATTTCTTACAGACGAAAAAAAAAGTTGCATATTAGATAGGAAAAAAAAAATATATATATATATATATATATATATATATATATATATATATATATATATATGAAAATCAATTTTCAGACATTTGAGCAACTTTGGAAAGATAGAACATATATGATAAGATTATTTTTAAAAATGAAGTTAGAATTATTTAAGCATTCCCGGTAAAGAATAGTATGTGGGTTACTAACTGAAAATAGAAAGGTCATTTAAGCATATTGAGGTGTTAATGCACATAGAATGCAATTTATTAGACTTATGCCATATAGAATACCAATGAGAAAGGGGGATAACTTCATTAACAGAGGAAAATGGATGTTCTACTGCAGGAAAAGTGTACTGATCCTACATAATTATAAAAGAGGGGTCAAGGGTCTAAGAGTAGGGGGGGTGTTAAGGTTAGGTATGAGAATGATGTTTAGGTAGGAGCATGAAAAGGGCATTCCCATTTGTAGAACAGATGGGAGTGCAGGACCGATTTGAAGTTGTTATGGCTTCGTATAGTGTGCAGTGGAGGGGAAAGAGAGTTCCATAGTTTGGCTATGGTGTAGGATAGCAGCAATTGGCCAGGGGGATGTGAGGATTTGTGCACTTGTAGGAGATTTTGGCTCTCGGATCTGAGGGAGTGGCTGGGTGCATAGGGTATTAGGGATTTGGCGAGAGAAGGGCATTCTGCAGGTTTGCAGATGAGTTTGTGGGCAGTGGTAAGTTTCAGGTATTTCAGGTAGTTGGGGAGTTCTAGCCACTGGAGGGTATGTACGGAGAGGCAGTGATGAGAACAGTTTTTAGAATTGGTTGCAAATTTGCAGATTTTGTGGTAGCAGGATTCAAGTTTGGAACGAAGGCCCAGTTAAAGATTGGAGAATAGGGGCGCACCACACATGAGAGAGGGGAGAAGGAAGGTAGTTGCGAGTTTGTCGGGTGGAGGGACTGAGGTAATAGTTGTGTTTGTAGAGGAAACCGATATTTTGATGGGTTTTCTTAATTATGGAATAAATGTGGGAATCAAATTTTAAGTTTATCAATGGTGATGCCTAGTAGCTCGGTACAGGGAATGATTTCTAATGGGGTGTTATTCTGGCTTTTAATGGATAATAAGTTTTTACTGAAATTGGAGTTTTTGGTAGGAGTAAAAATCATTAGTTTTGTTTTGTTTGCATTTACGGCTAGGTGATTGAATGGATTCAGTTTTGGAGAAGGCAGATTGAGTTTTTAGTAGTAGTTCAGAGGGGCAGGAGGATGAGCAGATGATGGTGGAGTCATCTGCGTACTGGATAACTAAGACTTCGGGGATGGAGTGGTGGAAGTAGTTGATGAATATGTTAAAGAGAAGTGGTCCCAGTACAGATCCCTGGGGAACTCTTGTGGGAGTTGGTAAGAAGGAAGGGGTAGATGCTGTCCATTGGACAGCTTGTTGGCGGTGGGATAGGTAACTGAAGAACCAGGCTAAGGTAGAAGTAGGGAGATTTAAGTATGAGAGCTGGGACAGGAGTAAGGAGTGGGAGATGGTGTCAAAAGCTTTAGAAAGGTCTAGAAACAGTGATGATACATATTTGTCATTGTTGCATGCTAGGTTGATGGTTTCAAGAAAGGATAGGAGGGTGGTCATGGTGCTGTGGCCGGGCCGAAACCCATGCTGAGTAGGGGAGAGGAGTTTCTGTAGGGTCAGGCATGGCATATGTTGTGAGTGGATAGTCTTTGAGTATTTTAGAAGAGTATTGCTATGGGTCTGAAATTGGTTGTGTTTATGTTATTACCACCTTTGTGCAGAGGGATGATGAAAGCATGCCGCCAGATAGTTGGGACGTAAGATTCTTGTATGGATCTATTTATAAGAATAGATATGGGATAGGCAATGGCATCAGCAGATAGTTTGAGGAAGGTCGGTGGTAGGTTGTCAGGTGCGTTGCGACAAGGTTTTAGCTTGAGAAGCAGTCTTTTTATTATGTTTGTGGGGATGGGTGTTAGGCTGAAAGGGGGAGAGGAAGGAGTTTGATTGGGGGGTGAGGGGGGCAGGAGAGGAAGGTGTTGAGGGGGGGTTAGGGAAGGAGGAGGATAGTTTTGCTATGCAGTCAGTAAAGAATGAGTTGAATTTAGTGGCGATTTCAAGACTGGTAAGGTTAGGATCTGGGCAAAGGATGTCTTTACTACCGGGGTTCAGAATGGAGGAAATGGAATTCCAAAATTTTTTAGGTTGATTGAGTGCATGGATTGGAGTTTGCAGTAGTAGGTTTTGTGATCTTTTGTTATTAGTTTTTTGGCCAGGTTACGTAATTGTTTAAATTCTAGGAGGTAGCTGGGTTTTTTTTTGTTTTTGGTACTGTTTCCACTTCTTGTCTCGTTGATGCATAATATGATTAGTTTCGTGGGATAGCTAGGGGCAGGGATTAGATTTGATACGTTTGGTTCTAAGGGGAGCTAGTTTATTTAGTAGGGCAAGGAAAATTTGATTGAAATAAGATACAGCACTGTCTAGTGGAAGGGTTTTTAGGGGTGACCAGTCAGTGTGCTTAAGGCATTCTGAGAAGATCAGGGTTGAAGGAGGCTAGGTTGTGGATTTTCACATATTGGTGCTGCTTTTCTATGCGAGAGGGTAGGCGGTCTGTGAAGGCTGGAAGATGGTCGCTGAGAGGGTCTGGTAGTATTCCGGCATTTGAGGTAAGGCTGGGGTGGGTTGTTAGTATCTAATCTATGATGGTACCAGAGGTACCGTCTTTATTTGGCTGGTAGGAAGGTTTAGGAGTTGGGTGAAGCTGTATAGATTGATTGAATGAGATGGGGGTGTCAAGAGTTAAAAAAAGAGGCCCAGTTAATGCTTATATCACCTAGGATATAGGTTTCATTTTTGATATTGGAGCTAAACCAAGAGAGTATGTTTTCTAGTGTTTTGATACTATCTCCAGGTGGGATGTAGATGGAACAGATGCAGATAGATTTGAAGTTATTAAGTTTTAAAAAGCCTGTCATTTCGGAGTTGGCAAAGGTTGGGATGGGGTTTGTGTAAGGAGTAAGGATGTGAGTAGAGGGGTAGATAACAGCTACTCCACCTCCTTTTCTCTGAGGTCTGTCATTGCGTAGGATGTGGTAGCCTGGAGGGAGGATCTCATTGTCTTTGATGGAGGATTTAAGCCAGGTCTCAGAGACTGCAGTTATATTGGGGTGGTTGTGAGAGAGCCAGGCATGGAGGTTGGGAATTTTGTTTTTGAGGCTTTGTGCATTAAAGGTGGTGAGGTGGATGGATATGGGTTTTGGGGGCTTGATTTGTGAGATTTACATTGGGGTTGGGTCCAGGGTTTGGGTGGATGTCACCCGAGAGTGAGAGGGAGATATGGAGGAAGAGTTGACTGAGGTAGTGTAAGGGGGATAGTGAAGTAGGGCTGAGAGGGGGGAAGAGTTTTTTTTGAGATAGAATGTAGAATAGAGTGAGGGGAGGGAGAAGTTAGAAGTATTGTGGGTTTGAATATAAGGGATGGGGTGGAAGAATAAGAGTTCAGGGAAGATTTCTGAATATGTGCGGGTTGTGTATGGGAGTTGTGAGGTCCTTGTGGGTTCTGGTGTAGGTGTGTGTTAGTGAGGTCTATAAGTTGGGTAAGACGGGTCAGGGAGATTAGTAATAAGGTTTGTATAATAGTTTGTGAGGAAAAGGTGGGCACTGTTGTTGTATTACTAATGTATCCAGCATGCTCGTAAGTCTGTGAAAAACACACATTTCCCCAGATGAAATCCCAGTCAATAGTTCACAAATAACTATTATAACCAGTTTAAGCGAATAGATGCTACTTCAAATTGTGATGCAGCTCCAGGCCCAACTAGACGAATAAAACACAGTTGCTTATCTGCAAGTCTAACTTAGCATAATAGACCTATATCGCAATGTTAACTCAGAGACTCAAAAACATGAAACAGGGACTAATTATGACTGGATTCATAAATATTAGAATAACCCTAACAAGCCTACCTAAAATGGCAATACAAAAAATATACAAAAGGATATAAGATGCCTATGATATAAATGGGACCCCAAATAGTGGCCCTATAAAATCATAAATTTGTAGAAAAAAAAAATAATGTTCAAATATGTTGGCCCAAATTACTGCTAATAACAGAATTAAGTCGTGAACCCACATATACATGGCAAACAAGAAAAATTGGCCCAGATGAAAGGTTATTATATAACCAAAACAACCATAAAAGGCCACCAGACCCAAAACTGTGTAACCTTCACACATATATTGATATTAAATAAATAAATAAATAAATAAATAAATAAAAAACAGGAACTGCAGTTCCAAAAAAATATAACACATAAAAATATACACCTTTTCTTAATGGAACCCTAACAGATCCCAAACCGTGAATCCACAGTGGCAAACCCCATATAACTGAAACTGACCATACTAATATAAACAAAAACATGTGCAACCATTAATCCCTTGATGTTTTCACATAAAATTCAAAGAAATAAAGAATTATCCGTAAGACACAAAAATTTGAAAAAACAAAAACATGAATGCCAATGCACCACGTCCCTTCAGCTATAAACCACAAACTTGAATGTAAAAAATAGATACTTTAAACGAAAGCGCTAACATTGTTTTAAAGTATCTATTTTTTACCATTCAAGTTTGTGGTTTATAGCTGAAGGGACGTGGTGCAATGGCATTCATTGGATTCAGTTTGTTTGTTGTTTCGTTTATCAAAAACAAAAACATGAAAATCTGATGTTGAAAAACGGAGCAAATGTCCGGTAAAGCTCCTCAATGTGTAGAATAAAAGGCAAAGTCCACCAACAGTCCGACGAGCCGCAATTGGTCCCTTTGAAACCCTGAAGCTTGAAAGATCATAAAAATGACCCCATATAAACAAATGACACCCCAAAACAATAAATAGGTGAACATATGAAAACACCAAATAGACCTTAAGTGCAGGATGTCAAAATCAGATAAAAACTACTGCAAATAAACTGAATAGTTGCCAAGCCCAAGTCAAATGATGAATGATTTAACTGCCTATAGCAGTAAGAAGGCCCAAAGTCATGTGGTGTCCCCCAGAATTAAAAAAAAAAAAAAAAAAAAAAAGACACACACAGTACCTGATTAAACTCCTAAGTTGTAAACCCCAAAAAATTTGACCGGAAAACAAGGGTGAATAAACAGTAAGATGATTAACCGTCAATTATGGCCAACAATAATCCACTAAGAAGCCAAAGTGAACCCAAAACCAAAATGGTGAAGCTCCAAAAAAAAAAACCCACCGTTAGTCGCTACCATGATCCACTCCTTCATAGAGTGGAAAAAAAATAAGCATGGAGCCCTTCTTAGAGCAGGCCCAGTAACAAAGTGCCTCGATCCACTATCAAAGGTCGACTTTCGTTGCTACCCGATCCCAGGAAAGGTAACTGCATAGTATAAATTCTCTACTTCATATATGACAAGAAAGGAAATGACCTTGAAGGAATATCAAAAGCTAATATTTGCAGATAACCAACAATCCAACGGAAAAATGGCTCCAAAAAGACAAATAACAAAAACCAAATGAGCAACCAAATAAGAGCTTTCCCTCAAAACACTCTGTGGTTAGATTCTGGGTGAGCTTTTTCAGTTAACTTTTCTTAACTGAAAAAGCTCACCCAGAATCTAACCACAGTGTATTTTGAGGGAAAGCTCTTATTTGTTTTTTGTTTTTTTTTTTAATATTTGCAGATGACTACACTGGACATGTTCACTTCCTGTTAATGAAGAAGCACATTCCTTCATTTTCCACATTTCTTGCCTTTTCATCTGATCCTTCAGCTTATATTCTATCTTTTGTTTTTTGTCACATTCAGTTGTTGCCTGATTTTTTTATCTACTTCTGGTTTGATTTCCATTCCTGCTTTGACACCAATAAGCTTCTGCTAAACTAAGCAGGGGAGTCATCTTACACTTGGTCTCCTCATGTTTTAAAACTTTCTCTTATGTTTTGATCTTGCGAGGTCAGCAGATCTATATGCAGTCCTACAACTGCAGATCTCTACATGTAAATCAATTTCAAGGAGGCCCATACCTCCTTCAGAATGGGAAATATATAATCTTGGTATACACTGGCTTTTATAAATCATTTGGTGAGCACAAAGCATTTTTCTTGTTTTCATGTCCAATTGACCCAGTACCTTTTGAGGCCAATCACTCCAAAACTACAAGTCAGAACAGGAAGAGCAAATTTGTTTATACCTTGGACTTTGTTCCTAGATGTCAGAACTGTTTTAAATACTAATTTTAGTTTTCTGAAATATTCTTTACTAAGTTATATTCGCATTTGCTCATATTTTATTGTTAAGTCTTCATCAACTCCCATATATGTATACACTCCCTGTTGATCAAATTCTTTCATATCATATTCCTGTCTCAGACTGTTATTTTCTTGGTGCTGCAGCTTTCCTGCTTTCAAGGTTGTTTTTGAACATGTATGAAAACCAAATGACATTCTTGTATCATCTGAGAAAGTTTTTACCACTTGCAATTGTGCTTTCAGTTCCTCGTGTGATGAGCTATATAGTTTTAAAATCATCCACAAAAAGATGATGAGAAGTTTTTTCACTTTGATGTTTCTGGGAGCCAAATTACAGCCATGACCTACTCTACTAAGTATTTCCTTTTTTTTTAATTTTTCCACGTCTTTTGGGTTTCTAATACCATGACAAAAATGGACCCCATTCCTAAGTCAAAGTACGATTAAAGTTCATGAAATAAGTATTGTTTCAATCTTTGATGTCAGACAAAACTGCTTTTCAAAGCACCTACAATGTGCCCAGTAATGACTCCTTCCCTTTGTGTATGATATGTCATGTGAGCAGAAATAAAGTTCCTCTGCCAAACCACATGAAAAGTTAACCTGGGGGGGGGGGGGCTTAGGTGGGCATTCTCTTCCTTTGACTGCATGGCAAGGAAATGAACATTTTATAAAATAAAGCCAAGTTCCTGGTAACTATACCATACTAGCAAGAGAAAATAAATCTCAAAACTAAAGTAAAACTCAAGTGAGGGTGAACTTTGCCTTTAAGGACCTTAGCAGTCACACCTAAGAAGTGACTCACAAAAAAGACCACAACTGATCCACGGTGGTTTGGGATAGGCTGATTTGAAGGGGTATTTCAGGGTTGCACAGTTAAGGCTCCTATACATAGCAGATGCACAAACCTATAACTTAAAGTAGAATGGGATGATGACGAAACAGGTGGAGCACTCAAGAAATAAGGAGAGACTGGGATTTTGGATTCAGACCTTTAAGGAGAATAACAATAACCATGCAGAATATTCCATTCATAAAGTAGCAGAAAGTATTATAAGAACTAAGCCAACAAAGGAATGGAGAAAGGAGATTCTACTTGGAAATTGCTGGAGAAAGCTAGCAAAGGAATCAAGGAATTGGGAGAAAATAATTAATTAGAGAGGGAAAGGTAGTACAAGGGAAAAGGCCAATTTGGAATGCAGGCTAAATATTGCCTTCACTATCAACGATTAATATCAGAGTATAGGCAAATAGAAAGGAACAGGGGGATCCTAAGTAAAAGACCAGCACTTGTTGAGTTTTAAGTAGAAGCTAAAACAAAAGCTGCTGTTTAAAAAAGAGGTAATTAGTAGGGCATATAAAATATTGCATGAGAACTATAGGAATCAATCAGAAGTGGTTAGATGAGAACTATAGGAATCAATCAGAAGTGGTTAGAAAAGATTGTGAAGACAGATTGGATAAGCAATTTACAAAGAAACAATGGAAGGATATATGTATGGCACCCAAATATGCAACAAAGTCTAGAAGATTTAGGATCTTTGCTTGGACGTGTTTGCATAGGTATTTTTATACCCCCATTTTCCCTCTGTTAGATTGCAAATGTTGGAGGTGTGATTGGGGAAGAATAACGTAATTGGGAACATATTTTTCTGAGTCTAATGAGTTGGCAGACTTAAAAAAATTCCTGCAGACTACTCTGTCAGAAATACTGGGTGAGCAAACTGCTGTAACTAAGAAAATGATTTTTTGATCTATGATACAGAATAGGAAATGCCTAGACACAGCAAGGTCTTACCCAAGTTAATTCTGGTGGCTGCTAAAAAAGCAATTACTAGTAAATTGAAATCAAAGTCTAACTCAACCATACTACAAGTAATGAATATAATAACAGAGATGCAATAACTGGCAGTGGGATCTTTAGAAAAGGGTAAGAGCAAATTACAAAGAAAAAAATGGGAATTGTGGGAACAATACATACAGAATAATGTTTTGGTGGAGGAAATAGCTTTAATGGAAGGAAGGAATTAAATACTATGTAAAGTCTGACTGACAATTACTGTGTAGAAGATTATAGGTAACGTTTGAAAATGAAAATATGTCAACATGGTTTGTTTTTATTTATATAAATGTATGCTATATCATAAGTGATAATTCAATAAGGATGCTTCTTGTAAAAAAAGAAAATTGAAAAACTTTGGAATTCTACTTAATAACACGTACAGTAAACAGACAAGTAATAATAAGACTAAGAGATACGCCAATATTCATAAAATCAAACTTATTTATAGTACAAATAAGGTAAAAAGCTAAAAGCATAAGAAATAATGCTAATCATTTCCAAAATTACTTTTCCAATTCCTGTACTAAAACAGTTACAACTCTAGACCCAACATCCACCTTGCAACAATTTGTGCCTAAGTACACAGTAGCAAAAGCAATATAGTATGCCCTGATTTGTCTGGCTTCTTACAGCAGTTTGAATGTTCCCCAACCCTCACACCATTTTGCTGTTGTAGTTTTAAAATCCAGTGTCTCTGGCTTTTTCCTCTTATGGTAATCTGAATACCAAACTGCTTCTCTCCCCCTCTGACTGATATTGTCAGTTATGCAAACTAATTAACCACTTTTCCCATCCATTGGATTTGCATAGCTCCACAATACTGACAGCACACTCCGCAAACAAGTATTGCTCATTTTCACAGGGCTCCCAACTGCTTAGTATCCTTGCCACACTCAGAGGGTCATTAATAAATCTTGCGCCATCTTTGGCAGATAAGGATTTTACTGCACTTCATTTATCAGCTTTATCTGCTAATTTCTGCACTCTTAATTCATTTTCATGTACCCTGATATTGTACAGTTTGCCGATTTTTGAGAACTAAACGGCTCCCTGTTGAAATGTCGGTAGTTAAAATACTGAGTGCAGACATGCCAGAAAAAAATACCAAAAATACAGGAAAAGAATGAATTTCAAAAATTGCTCTTCTCCTTTAAACTGTTTTTTGAAGGGGGAAAAGTCCCTGTGCACCTTCCCCCCCATATCGGAGCAAGCTTCACACGACCCCAGAACTTATACATACCAACTCTGAGATCACCATACCATGGAGAGAAGGCAATATTCTGAGAAATTATATTTTAGGCTTAGTACATGTAGGTCCATTTTTTCACCCATTCGGTCTCCAAATATCAGGACTCAGTCTAGTAGATCCTGACATTTCAAATTATTACTGAATTGCACTTCTAAGAAGCTTTACTGGCAGCATTTTTGTGTAATTTGCTACTCTATAGCTTTCTTGGAACTTAATTGTTGTATTCCTGCAACTTTGGCCCAGCTAAAATTTTCTAGACAAAATTACTGTGTGTTAAGTGCATGTAAAAATTTGGTGAGTTTGTGAGGCTCTTGGCTGATTTCTACAGAGCTCAGAACACTTGGTGTCCTCACCTGTGCATCTAAAGTGATTTCCTTGCATCACATGCCATCCAAGCAAAAGCTAAATACGCATTTAATAAATCGCACTTCCAGAAGCTATTTAAGTGATTGACTACTGAGTCTGGTTTTATTTGTGCATTTACCTGTATTTAAGGCTGGAATTACTTAATTTGCTCAAATGGTCTTGCTGTTAGTCTGACACTGAAATCGTCTTGCCTGGCTAGTTTGTTAAAGTTGTTTGGTGTTAGCATACACTCTCAAGCAATCTTTTTTGAGTCTTTACATTAACAGGACTAAGATATTCCATCTAGAAGGCAAAGGCCTGGTGTGAGTTGGAAAACACAGAAGACGACTGTAAGCTCATTTCCAGAGAGTTCAGCAAACCTCAGCATCTTGTCTGTGCTTCAAGGGTTTTTTTATTCCAATAAATCCAGTGTCATCCAGGCAAAGATAAGTTCTCAAGTTGAAATACTGCACAAATCTCCTTTTCTCCTTACTGTTTCATTTTTGAACCGTTTTGTCTTTTAATTGCCTTATAGAAGGGTGATTTAGCCAGGGATAAGTTCAATAAGTTGTTTGTTGTTGCACTGTACTTCAAGCTCCTTTTTTGCTGTGCTTCTACATTAAGAGGACTATGGTAATCCATCTTGTGCACAATATGTATGCTGGTCTATCGGAGCTGGGGAACACTCCAGAGAGGCTCAAAGTGTTAGTAGTTTATTGGTCAGAGGGCTCAAGAGTTAGATTTCACTTTCATTCCTGCTTCTATAAATTAAGCACATTTGTACAGAGCTGCTCACCAGGCAGCAGCCGTTGGCAGTCTCCTGTACTGATGCAAGTCCCTAGACAGTCAAGTTTATCTTTAAAACTAGTACTAGGACTGCAACCTGCAATTTAATGACACATTGCATGGAGTTAAGCTGAGATCAGCCAGCCTATGCATCATATAGTACTAACATCATATCCTTGAACTACTCATCTGTAGTCCCTAACCATATAGACCACCCTAGGTAACCTATCCAGTTCTCATACCCTAATAGCCTACCATAATACAGGTCTGGATGGCATGGATCTGCATCTCTATAACAAGCTTGGCAGATATGGGCATGCTGAGGCAATGTAGCAATTGTCTCAAGTTCACAAACAATCCTTTAATACTTAAAAAAACAGAGTATGTGAGAGATGCACATACACAATTTCCTTGGAGGCCAAAATCTCATATACAAACAAGGTCGTCAAGAACACACACACTACATCTACCACAAAGTGTCCGCCCACATAGACCATCTAATGCTGAGGCACTAAAAAGCAATCTCCCCAAAGCTCAAAGACCCACTAAGCCTGCAAAAGTACAGTTTTGTACCTACCATAAATGTAGATGTTCGAGTGCTAATACAGCTGCAGTCATAACAGATGGGTTCTCCTGCCGTCAGGCGGGTCCTCGGTCGGCCGAATTCCAAAGTCTAGGTCCGGCGTCGGTTGTCGTCGCTTCTTTGAAGAAAAATAAGAGCAAAACTGATAACACCAAGAAGAGTAGTTCCAGAACCGCAAAGTGAAGACAATAGTTCGTAAAAAAGGTAAGTCCTTTATTAGTTGCCAAGTGGTAAAAATCCAAAGACAGTTGGTACAAAGCAGCAAAATCAGACCAAATGGTAAAATCCAAAGTCAGTTAGTACAGAACAGCAAAATCAGACAAGCGCTTTCGCTTGGAGAATGCCTCACTGCAGGCAAATGTTTTTGACTTGAAAAAGCTTGGCATTCTCCAAGCGAAAGCGCTTGTCTGATTTTGCTGTTCTGTACTAACTGACTTTGGATTTTACCATTTGGTCTGATTTTGCTGCTTTGTACCAACTGTCTTTGGATTTTTACCACTTAATAAAGGACTTACCTTTTTTACGAACTATTGTCTTCACTTTGCGGTTCTGGAACTACTCTTCTTGGTGTCGTCGCTTCTTCCCGGACGTCAGTGCGACAGGGGTATAAAGGAACCAGCCGACGCCATTTTCTTCAGTTTTTCTTGCCCCAGATGTCAGGTGCCCCCTGAAGGAAGGCAATACATAAATTTGTGACATAAAGCAATGCAATATAATCAAAATACAGTAGTTGCAAGCAAATACACCATAAATGAATACCCCAATCAGGTTGTATGAGGAGGTGTTAGCCAATAGGCCTGTCCCAAGAGGGGAAGGAGGGAGGGAAACCTGGACTGCAGCTGTATTAGCACTCGAACATCTACATTTATGGTAGGTACAAAACTGTACTATGTTCATCATGCATACAGCTGCAGTCATAACAGATGGGTAGAATCCCAAAGCTAAGAAACGGGTGGTAGGCACTAGGTGGAACTAGGAGGAGCCAGGATGCCCTGCAAGACTGCAGTGGCAAAGCCTGCTCTAGTTTTGGAGTATAATGGTAGGTGGTAGTGCTTGGAGAAGGTATGCACAGAACTCCAAGTGGCTGCTTCCAAAATATCTTTGGTAGGAACTCCTCTGAGGAAAGCTGCAGAGGTAGCTGTGGCCCTTGTGGAGTGAGATCTGATGCCTGTAGGTACAGTTTTGCCATGAAAAGAACAGCAAAAGCGTATGCAGTGGGCTATCCATTTTGAGATTGTCTGTTTGGAAATTGGCTTTCCTTGAGCTCCTATAGCATAGGACACAAAGAGCTGTTCCGATTTTCTGAAAGGCTTTGTTCTGTCCAAATAATAATGCAGTTGTCTGTGGATGTCCAAGGAATGTAGTAATCTCTCCCCTTTGTTTTGAGGATTAGGATAAAAGGTAGGTAAGTGTATGGCCTGATTCAAAGCTACCCTGGATACCACTTTAGGCATAAAGGACGGGTTGGTTCGTAAGGAAACTCTATCCTGATTGAAGATGATAAAAGGCTGCACAGCCATGAGAGCTTGTAGTTCTGAAACTCTACGAGCTGAGGTAACAGCCAAAAGGAAATCTGTTTTCCAGGACAAATATTGCAAATCTGATGAGGCAGCTGGCTCAAAGGGAGGCAAGGTCAGTTTTTCCAGAATGAAATTGAGACCCCAAGCAGGTATTGGTTGTTTCCTTGGGGGTCTTAGATTCTTAGCCCCTCTGAGGAACTGTCTTAAGAGAGGGTGAGAGAATATGGGTGGATCAGTGTTGTATTCTGCAGAAATGGCTGAGGCATGGATTTTGATGGAGGAGAATGAAAGTCCACTGCTTAGCAGCTCAGCTAGATACTGTAGTATTTGAGGTAAATTCAGTTTTCCAGGATCCTGGCCCTTTTTCTCATTCCAGACACAAAACCGTTTTCATTTTGCAGAGTAAGCTTTTCTAGTTGACGGCCTTCTGGCCTCCAAAATGACATCCTGCACCTCCTTGGAGAGTAGGGTCTGTTGTGATGCTAAGGAATCTTCCATGCGGCTAGATTGAGTGTTTTTAGCTGGCTGTGAAGAGTTTTGAAGCTGTGCTGAGTCAGGAGAAGAGGCATTAGAGGCAGGGTCCATGGTGGGGAATGCGTCAGGCTCCTCAGGAGTGGGTACCAGTGTTGTCTTGGCCAGTCTGGAGCAATGAGAATCATCTTTGGTCTGTCTGCTCTGGTTTTCAATAGAACCTTGGGCAGCAGAGGAAGAGTTGGGAAGGCATAAACTGTCATTGATGTCCAACTGAAAGAGAGCGTCCACTCTCCAGGCCTTTGGATGGAAAATCCTTGAGCAGAATTTTGTCAATTGGTGATTTTTGTGGGAGGCAAAGAGATCTATGTCTGGCCTTCCCCATGCTTGGATTATGTCTGTAAAAACTTTTGGATGCAACTTCCATTCGTGTGGATCTGTCATATTTCTGCTTAGGTTGTCTGCCAGCGTGTTTTCCTTGCCTGGCAAGTACTGTGCTTGTAGTTCGATTTGTAAGTCCATGGCCATGTTCCAAAGTGACATGGCCAGTCTGCATAGGGGGTATGAATGTGTTCCTCCCGGTTTGTTTATGTACCACATAACTGTGGTGTTGTCCGTTCTTATCAATAGTTGACCTGGTTGCAGAAGGTCTTTGAAAGCTATAATAGCATTTATTACTGCTAGCATTTCCTTTTGATTGATGTGAAGGTGCTTTTCTTTTTGGGACCATTTGCCCTGAATGCACCGATCTGTCATGTGCGCCCCCCAGGCGTAGTCCGAGGCATCTGTTGTGATGACTCGATTTGCTTGAGGCTTGCTGAATGGAAGACCTGTGTTTGTTTGGCATGCTTGAGCCCACCACAGAAATTCCTTTTGTAGACATGGAATTAGTGGTATTATTGTTTCCAAACTGTGGCTGTGTTGAGACCATAGGTTTTTCAGGTACCATTGAAGTTTCCTCATATGCAGCTTTGCACATGGGATTAGTAAGTAAGATGCAAGATGCCATGAATCCCAGAGCCTGCAGGATTTTCCTTGCAGTCAGCCCGGTGCAATTTGCTAGTGCTCTGAAGTATTGAGTTAGTTGCCCCTGCTTCTCTGGCGTGAGGTAGGCCATCTGGGTGTTTGTGTCCAAGTTGGCACCCAGGAAAATTATCTTCCGAGAGGGTATTAGCCTTGATTTCTTTTTGTTGACTGTGTATCCCAGAGAGTTCAACAACATTATTACATAAGCCAGATGTTTCAGAAGAATGTGCTTGCTGTCCACTTGGATCAGGCAGTTGTCCAAATAGGGGTATATTTGTATCCCTTGAAGTCTGCAGTAGGCAATTACTGATGCCAGGCATTTCGTGAATACTCTGGGTGCAGTAGATAAGCCAAAGGGCAATGCAGAGAATTGATAATGGGTTGAACCTGCAAGAAATCTGAGGTATCTTCTGCAATTTTGTCTGATTGGGACATGCAGGTATGCCTCCTTGAGGTCCAATGTTACCAGCCAAGACTCCTTGCCCAGCATGGGAAGAAGCTGCTGTAGAGTGAGCATCTTGAACTTTGGTACGAGTAGGAATGTGTTTAGGATGGATAGGTCCAAAATAGGTCTCCAATCTTTTCCCTTCCTTGGTACCAGGAATAGTCTGGAATAAAAACCTTGACCTTGTTCGTGCGTAGGTACCTCTTGAATAGCTTTCATGTCTATGAGATCTGTAATTTGCCTTTGTGCCTCTGCCCTTTGATTGTGTGGCAGGTTTGGCATGCCTCTCATTTTTGGAAGGGTGTGAAAATGGAATCTGTAGCCTCTGTTTATAATATCCAGGATCCATTTGTCTTTTGTGACAATATGCCAATTTTTTGAAAATAATGCCAGTTTTCCTCCTAAGGGGCTGCCATTTGAGCCTTGCTTGGCATGCAAAGGGAAAGTCATTGGGCTTGCTTTCTGAATGATTGTGAGTTATCCTCACCACCTCTTTGTGTAGGAGCTTGCCATTGTCTGCCTCTAAACGATCCTTGGGATTGTCCTCTGCCCCTCGGGCACCTGTATCTACCTCTTTGGGGTCTGTCCGTGGCTGGAAAGGACCAATTTTTGGAAGGCCAATTTCTACTGAAAGCGTGGGGTTGTACCTGTAGAAAATCTTTCACAGTTTGCATTGATTTAGCCTTTTCCTCCATTTTCCTTAATACCTCCTCAGCATTAGCACCAAATAATACATCCTTTTGTAGAGGGGCATCTAGTAATTTAGCTTTGACATGATCAGGCAAGGTTTGTTCCTTGAGCCAGGCATGTCTACGTATGACTGATCCTGTAACAGCAGCTCTACATGAGGCCTCTAGAGCATCAAAACCACATTGTAAGGTATGCTTACCCACTTGTTCTGCACTATGCATCAAAATCCTGCAACTCCTTCAAGTCTGGTTGTTCAGGTTGTGACATTTTACTTTTCAATTGTGATAACAAAAACTGTTGGTATTTTAGCATATGAAACTGACAGTTTAAGGCCCTCATGGTTAAGGTAGCCGAGGTATATACCTTTTTTCCCCACCTTTCTAAGGATCTGGAATCTCTCGGAAGGTAATGGATTTTTAGCAGTGGAGGCCTTAATTCCCTTGGGGCCCTGTGAGATGGTTTCTGGGTCAGCAGCATGGCTTTTGTATAGAAATTGGTCTGAGTCAGGAACCCTGTAGTACCTGTCAGGCTTGACTGGGGCTGGAGGCAGAGAATCCGGGTTAAGGCAGGCCTCCGAGTAAACATCATCTAGGATGTCCCAAGACAGGAGGTATAGCCAGAGGCCTGTGCTGAGTTAGCAAGAGAAATTCCCTAAGCCTTTTCTTGGAATCTGAATAATCTTGGCCTTCCCAGTGGAAGTGTTCCCTTAAGGTATGCAAAGTTTCCCCAAATGAGTAATCCTCTGGGGGGGGATACAGAAGGAATGGACTCCTCTGCATCAGAGTCTTCAAAAGGGGAGTAAGAATGTTCCTGATCATCAGAGTGCTCTGAAATAATGCAGCCCTGATCAGAGGAGGGGGATTCTTCCTCCACTCTGGGCCTTTTGTCCGGTGGGGGTTGAGAACCCCTGATAAGAGTAATTAAATCCTCAGCCATTTTAAGCATCTGTTTTTTAGGCATGGGGCCTGGAGATGGGCCCTGTGTAGCTAGTCTCTTAGAATGCATGGCTGCTTTAGACTTAGTGAAAGCCTTGATGGAAAAAGAAGAGGAAGGTCTGAAGACACCTTGAGTGGAGGTAGACCTGTCCACATTTTGAGGTTCAACGCCAAGAGTGGCTTCGGTATCTGTAGTCGGGGTGTGGGCCGAGGAGCCTGCGACCTCGGGCACAGGAGACACCGCCAATGAAGTGTCGTCAATAGTCAGGGGCTGCGTAGGCACCTCGCTGAGAACCGGACCACGTGTAGTCGGCTTTGGCGTGGTGTTGGTAGAGGCCGCGGACCTCGTGTGTCGGTCCTTATCTTTGTGTTTTTTAGACAAAACTGGAGTCGGAGTATCCGACGACATAATATAGTTAAATGTTTTCCCAAAATAATGCTGGGCGAACTCCGCCCGATGCTTAATGGTGCGTTTGTTGAATGTAGCACAAAATCGACAGACCGAGACGTCGTGTTCTGGGCCTAAACAAGGTATACAGAGGGAATGGAAATCCTTATGCGGTATTTGCTTCCCACATGAAATACAATTATTAACTTTGTCTGACATCGGTCTGAGGCAAGAAAAGTTTCCCCAACGAGGTACTTAGCTTTCAAGAAGACTTCGGTTTCAAAATTTTCGTAATTTCAGGAGCTGGCCGACCGGCACATGCGAACTGCTTCTGCTTCGGGCACCGCACGGCAAGAAAGACTGAAGAAAATGGCGTCGGCTGGTTCCTTTATACCCCTGTCACACTGACGTCAGGGAAGAAGCGACGACAACCGACGCCGGACCTAGACTTTGGAATTCGGCCGAGGACTCTACCGAGGACCCGCCTGACGGCAGGAGAACCCATCTGTTATGACTGCAGCTGTATGCACGATGAACATCAGCAATGTTTATCCTCAGCAATCTCAAAGCACATACCACAAGCAACACCAAACAACACACATATGCCTGCACTCAATGGACCCCCTGAAAACAAAGCCTATAATGCATGCAAATAATTTACTCAGGACTCTTGTCAAAGGGGACTCCATTGCAAGACACACTGATGCCCCACTCATCAGACTGGGCAAAAAGATTATAGCCAATTGCTTATCTGGAGCCGGGATCTGCCAAGTTATACACGTACTCAAGTCAATGCGCTACAGGTACCAGTATGATTCTATCATAGTCCATGTGGGTGCAAATGACCAGAGACGTACCACTCTGGACTATATGAACCCAGATATTATAGACATCTCTGAACATGTGTCTGAGACCAGTATGTGCCTTGCAAGATGGGAGACAGATGGAGCAACAAAAGAGGGGAGTTGCCCTCAGATTTAATCAAAAATCTTGGGGGGTGGATAGGTCATTAAAAAAAACACCCACGGATGGAAGCATAGATGAGCCGAGCCCCCAAGACACCCTCAGGATCCATGACTGGCTCCAGCAATTATGGAGTAAGTCTAGGGTGGTGTAGGAGAATAACTGGTAGAACCGGCATGAACAGTGGTTACTGGTGCCCATAAACACGAGGTCCAAGGGGACAAAAAAAAAAAAAAACTCCACAAAGATAATGGCAACCTACAGCCACTGGACTCATTCCAATTTCTTTTTTGTCACAATAAGGGCACGTCTACTTAATATGGTAGACTTCTTTGAGAAAGTAACCAAGGCAATAGATGAAGGGACAATGTTGCATACCATCTACCCAGACCAGGCTAAGACATTCAATGCAATACCCCACTTTGGTATTGTGGACAAACTTAGTGAACTAGGCATAAATCCCTAGATAACTCTCTGGATTGTCAGCTGGCTCACAGACAGGACTCAAGAAGTCAGAATTAGCAAGACCACCACCACCAAGAGGCAGGTCTCCCCTGGAGTGCCACAGGGCTCCATGCTGGGCCCATTCCTACTTGGCATCTACTTCTCAGAGGTCAAGGCTAATGTCAAGGGCCTCTAGTTCACCAAGTTCACGGGTGACTGCAAATTGGGAGCCATCATAAATCTCCCCATGACACTAACATTCTGCAAGAGGATCTAACACAAACAACTGGTGCCCAAGCCACAGATTAAAATTCAATGCAAAGAAGTGACATTATAGTTCCTTTTGGGAAAATATCCACCCAGATAAATTACTCCATTGATATGATACCACTAAGAGTTGACCCAGTAGTTAGAGGTCTGGGAACACAGGCAGATAGTAACCTGGATTCTGACCAACATGTAGCTAAGGTAGGAAGAAAATCATTCTAGGTCGCCCAACTTATAAATAAGGGTACGGCATCCAAGTCCAAGAAGTTATAGTACCACTCTACTCAGTCCTAATCGGACCCATCATAGAGTACAAGTCCCCCTTCAGCATGTACCTAATTAAGCATATGCAGCAGTTAGAATGCCCGCAGACGGTCCTCTCCAAGAAAATCCAGGTTGTTAAGACTGTCCTAAACAGATCATTTTAGAGCCCTGTCTCTATACTCAGTCTCCTACAGGTATCTATGCTTAGCATGTAAGGCATCCTTAAATCCAGTCCTTATGGAGCTTTTGCACATCCACAAAATGAACAGCATCAGAAATCAAAGATTCAGTGATTTAAACTTTGCTTGTGACATAAACAGAACATGCTGGTGAGACTGATATGTGTCTCAAAGGATACACATACTCTGGAATAGGCTCCCCATACATGTGAAGCAGAGACCATCTCAAACCCTATTCAAATGTAACCTTGACCATTGGAAGGGAAATTATACATTCGTCCCTGTGCTGCCCCCCCCCATGTCTCTTACATACAGAGACTGATAGTAAACATTCTCTAACATTCCCCCCCCCACATAACTTTTTAGCGACCTTCTAACAAACATCCCCCTCCAATTAAGATGTACATGTTACAAGGGGACACATATGGGTTTGGTTTCATGGCTAGGCTTATAAAGGACATGGCAGTTGTTAGCTAGTATATACCAATGAACTTATAATACCTCTTGTACATTTTGCACTCCCGAGTGGTTTAGCACCATCTGACCATTATAAGGAAAAAGATAAGAAAATGTTATGTGACCTCAGCAAGTTACACAATAGATTGCAAAAGATGATACTTAAACAATGAAAACCATTTTAAAATTCGAAATTGATATACATCTGTGGTATTACAGACATCTGGATTATTAAATCTCTTTTGGTCAGGTTTTGCAATCTCTATACTTAAGATTTTACTCATTTTATTAAAACAGATAATATGTTTCAGCCTAATTTAAAGTACAAAAAAGCATAAGATTATCTTCCTGCTTTCGCCCATTTTGGCTGCATAGTTCCTGAAACCCTTAGCTTGCCACCTTGGGAAACCAACTGCAACTGGCTTTGCAGACAGCCAGGGGCAACCCATAAGAAAACACTTTAATATGACATCATCAGCATATTGTTAAAATATTCCAAATAAGAAGCAAAGATGCCTGGAATTTTCCTACTATATCAGACCTTTTAATCATCAGATCTAAATCAATAGCAATAGTTCAGTCCTCTTACCTAATTTGCATATCAATCATCCATTTCACTAAACAGATGAAGCAATGTTTAATGGTGGGACCATAATCTTGGCAAACCCTACACTAGTAGGAAGAGAAAATTAAAAAAAAAAATCTCTGCTTAAGTCAAACATTTTAAGAGAGCTGCAGACCACCTTAAGCATACCAACCAAGCAAAGCATATATATATATATATATATATATATATATATTTATATATATATATATATATATATATGTATACACATATAAAATTGCATATTTATTTATACAGTTACACTATTGTTCAAAACTTTTTATGCGATACAGATAAAATCAAAACAGCTTCAGTCACCTACTGTGAAAAACTGGCATAATTTGCTAAAATTTTTACTATATGCCCTTAAATATAGCAAGTCTAACACATTTTGCTCTCTGACACACACACACACACACACACACACACACACACACACACACACACACACACACACACACACACACACACACACACACACACACAGTGTTTAGATTTTACAGACTTATCCCTGTATTCTAGAAGGCCAATAACCAGGCATTACAAAGTAATTCACAGTGCATAGAAAAAGAAACCCTGAGATTCAGCAAGCAGCCATGCAGGAATAAGTTATTCTGTACGGCAGGGACTGTTACTCATGAAGGCATGCTGCCTGTGCTGTAAAACGGACACAGAGTTGTGTACGAGTGCAGGGGGGGTGTCTGAGAGCAGAGCTCTCGCAATACACATGCCCCTGCACTCCAGAATTGCCTTATGGCAATTACAAACAAGCGAAAATGCTCATAACACCCTCAACCAATCAGGAAAACAAAAGTGGTCAAAGGCAAAAGGGACAAACGTCTCCCATGAAGCAGAAAGCTGATAAAATTACAGGTTTAGCATTAGCAGGGATATTCTGAAGGGTATAGATAAAATAACACAACAAAACTCTTTTTTTAAATAAATGCGATAAATTTTAAGCGTAGCTGCATGGGTGTGTCGTTGTTTAGCTTCACTTAGTCCAGCACAATAAGCTAAATAGCAAGAGACATCCAACATAAGCAGTATTGTAATAGTGTAGTAGTTAGTGTGTATGCTTTGTGAGCACCCATTCCCGGTTTGTTCCCCACTAACCAATTCACATTTTACATGTGAAAGCAGTATATAAATTTTTTTTTAGTATTACCTATTAAATAACATATATTTTTGTTAAGTGGAGTACTGCATTAGGTTCAGATGTGAGGTGTCAGTTTAATAAAGTTGTGAAATCCCCATATAAACACAAGTGCCCCATACAGTATTAGTCACACATGAATAAATGTAATAAAAGCACATTGGGGGATGTCAGGGACAGTAAATAAATTTATAATATGCAATGAATGATGAATCAATGCCATACAGCAGATAGTCTATAAAATGAAAAATAAGCAATGCTAAGCATTACACAGCTCTGCTTACCAGGTGTAAGCATTGTGTAAATATGACTGCTAAGCAACGAGTAGCCCAGCTAAATTAATTTGCACATTGGTAAGCAGTGCTGAACCTGCCCCTTTAAACACTGCCAATCTTAGCTAAGCAGGTTTGCCCGTAGCTTAGCTCAGCTCAGCATATTCAAAACCGTCCAATCATGGCAAAGGGCAGGAAATTGGCCATATTTAAATCCCACAGGCGGGAATACAGCTCATAACTGGTTACAGCTTCCCACTGTAAGCAGAATGGCTGGAGACGGAGAGGGAATGCGCTTCCATGCGCAGCTCTGGGGCATACAGGAGTCCAAGGTCATGGTAGGACTCCTGGTAAAAAACCATGACGAGAGACTGATGCAGGGCCAGTACCAAGGCTCCCAAAATAAAGCGTAAACCTGGGACCATCTTGCTCGTGACCTCACCAGTGCCACTGGTATCCCTCGAACTGGTGAGCAGGTCAGGCACCACTATGTTGACTTGAAACAGATGAAGAGGGAGCTCTTGGACAAATGGGTCCAAGAATCAAGGCAGAGGGGTGATGTCCCAGCAGTGTGCAAGTACTCATACCAGTAACTGTTTAATAATGTCCAGCCTGTGTATATGACGGATAGGTATGGCTAACTATTTCTCCATTTCCCTTACAGCTGCAGCTAAGCGGGCTATGAATCAGGAAGCCCATGCGAGTATGCTGCAAAGGCTGCTTCATGAGGCTGGTGAGTAACAATCCTGTTTGTAGTAGTCATACCAAATAAATATAAAAGTATTAGAAAGTCAACTGCCAGTATAAAAACTGTTTTCTGTATGGGTTGTACTGAATAAACCAGACAATAACGTTCCATCAGAGTAGTTGTACTTCATTTGTCTTCAACCTGTGGAAATACAGATCTGAGCCGGCAAAGATTACAAGCATCAGCTCTGAGCTCCAGACTCCTCCCCTTACCCATAATCCACCTCCCTTGCCTTCTATCCCCAGATCGAGTTTGCTGAACTTACACTTATAACCCGACCTGATAAACTTGTGATCTATACTTACAGCCCGCAGGATGAACGTGCGCCAAAGATCTGGGGGAAAGAGGGGGGGTGGTTGAAGACAAATGAAGTACAACTACTCAGATGAAACATTATGGTGAGTACATAACTTCTTTATCTGAAGTAGTTTACTTCATTTGATCTTCAACCTGTGGGACAGAGTCCCCAGCTACTAAACTCTTGGGTGGCCATCATGGAAAGATATCCTTGAGCACCGTGGAACCAAAGGATGCTCTCCTTCTAGATGTCAAATCCAATTTAGAATGGGAGATAAACGTATGAGAGGAGACCAAATAGCTGCTGAGGAAATGTCATTTAAAGATACACTAGACCAGAAAGCTGCAGATGTAGCCATGGACCTGGTGGAATGAGCTTTAACCTGACTTGGAGGAGATATGCCTTTGTCCTTGTAGACCTGCAAGATGCATGAAGAAATCCATCTAGCTATCGTGACCTTGGAAATAGGTCTGCCCAAAAATGGTCTATAGAAAGTACAGTTGTGTACACTTACCATAAATGTAGATGTTTGAGTGTATTCACTGTTGCAGTCATTACATTTGGGTAATCCTCTCAGTCGGCCTGAATTCCAAAGTCCTGGGTCCTGCGTTGGCTGCTGTCGCCTCTTCCCTGATGTCAGGTCGTCAGGGGTATAAAAGATGCGGCCGACGCCACTTTCTTCAGTTTTTCTTGCCCCAGATGTCAGGTGCCCCTAAAAGGGTAGCCAATATATATATATATATATATATATATATATATATATATATATATATATATATATGTGTGTGTGTGTTTATATAAATACATACATACATATATATATATATAATATAATATAAACTTTTACCCTTCACTACAAGCAAATACACCACATAGGTTCCAACAGAAGAAAAAGGGGGAAGGCGGGTGGGTAACCTGGACTGCAACAGTGAATACACTCGAACATCTACATTTATGGTAAGTGTACACAACTGTACTATGTTCTTCGTGTTTCACTGTTGCAGTCATTACATTTGGGTAGAGTCCCAAAGCTATGGATGGGAGGCTGGAGCTAAACAGCATTAGGAGCGGCTATGAGGCCCTGCAGAACTGCAGTGGCAAAGCCTGCCCTGGATTTAGAGTAGAGAGGGAGATGATAGTGCTTAGTAAAGGTGTGCACTGAACTCCAAGTAGCAGCCTCTAAAATGTCCTTGGTTGGTACTCCCCCGAGAAAGGCTGCTGAAGTGGCTGCAGCTGTGGTTGAATGTGGCCTAATGCCCTTAGGCACTGGCTTGCCATGGTGTAAGTAGCAGAAACGAATGCAGTGGCCTATCCACTTTGAAATAGTCTGATTTGAGATAGCCTTTCCTTGTGATGCTGCAGCATATGTCACTAGTAATTGCTCTGTTTTTCTGAAGACTTTGGTTCTGTCCAAGTAGAATCTAAGCTGCTGTGTACATCCAAAGAATGCAGAATTCTCTCCCCCTTGTTCTGTGGATAAAAAGTTGGCAGATGAATAGTTTGGTTAAGAGCCACACTGGACACCACCTTAGGCATAAATGTTGGGTTTGTCCTCAGAGAGACCCTGTCTGGACAAAAAATGATAAAAGGTTCCACAGCCATGAGTGCCTGTAGCTCTGAAACTCGTCTTGCAGAAGTTATTGCTAGGAGCAGAGCTGTTTTCCAAGATAGAAACTTTATATCAGCAGAAGCAGCGGACTCAAAAGGAGGAAGAGTGAGTTTTTCCAAGACATACTTGAGGTCCCATGCAGGCATTGGTGATCTCCTTGGAGGCCTTAAATTTTTGGCTCCTCTGAGGTACTGTTTTAATAAGGGATGAGAAAAGATTGGTGGCTCTGTATTGTAATGAGCCGAAATGGCAGAGGCATGAATTTTAATAGATGAAAAAGATAGTCCTTTGTCCAGCATCTCAGTTAAGTATTGCAAAATTGGAGGAATATTTGGCACAGCTGTATCAGTTCCTTGTGCCTGGTTCCAAGCACAGAATCTCTTCCATTTTCCAGCATACGATTTTCTAGTACTAGGCCTTCTGGCCTCCAAAATGACATCTCTCACAGCTTTACTGAGAGGTGTGTTTTGTATGACTACATTATCCTCCATGCTGCCAGGTTAAAGTCCTGAGTTGACTGTGCAAGATCTGATTGTTTTGCTGGAACAGTAGATGAGGTATTTGAGGTAAGGCCCAAGCTGGGCATTGAGACAGGTTCTTTAGGATTGGAAACCAGCACTCGCGGGGCCAGTCTGGGGCAATCAATATCATTTTTAGCTTCTCCTGTCTGACCTTTAGGAGTACCTTGGGGAGGAGAGGCAGTGGGGGAAAGGCATATACTGATAGGGCATCCACTTTCCATGCTTGTCTGTGATAAGTCCTTGTGCAGAATCTTTTTAGTTGGTAGTTGTGAGGGGAGGCAAACAGATCTATGTCCGGGCATCCCCATTTCCTTGTTATCAGTGGATCCAGCTGCCACTAGTGAGGATCCATGAGGTTTCTGCTTAGTTCGTCTGCCAGAGTATTTTTCCCTCCTGGCAGGAATTGAGCCTGCAGATGTACTTGGTAAGTTAATGCTGTGTCCCACAAAGTCATGGCTAGTCTGCAAAGGGGGTAAGAATGAGTGCTCCCCTGCTTGTTTATATACCACATGACCGTGGTGTTGTCTGTCTTTATCAGTAGTTGTCCTGGATGAAGTAGGTCCTTGAAGGCTGTCAGGGCATTCTGAACAGCTAGCATCTCTTTTTGATTGATACGTAGATGCATTTGGGTTGAGGACTATGTGCCCTGAATGCATCTTCCTGCCATGTGGGCCCCCCAGGCATAATCTGATGCATCCGTTGTTAGTGTCTGCCTGGCGGGGGTAATGTGAATGGCTGTCCCTTGTTTTGGTGACAAGCCTTTGTCCACCACCGAAACTCCTGTTGCAGGCAGGGAATGAGAATAATCATTGTTTCCAGGCTGTGGCAATGTTGAGTCCAAACACTTTTTAGGTACCACTGTAGTTTCCTCATATGCAGTCTTGCATATGGAATTAGTAGGATGCAGGATGCCATGAAGCCCAAAGCCTGCAGAATTTTTCTTGCAGATAACTGGGCCTTTGTTGCCAACACATTTTGAAATAGGTAGTCAGTTGCCTTTGTTTGTCTGGCGTGAGATAAACCATCTGGGCAGTTGTATTTAAGCTTGCACACAGGAATATTTTCTCTTAAGAGGGTACTAGTTTTGATTTTTTTTTCGTTGACTGTGTACCCTAGGCATATTAGAAGTCTTTTCACAAATGCCAGATGCTGCAAAAGAATGTCCTTGTTCTCTGCTTGAATTAGGCAGTCGTCCAGGTAAGGATATATTTGTATTCCTCTTTGTCTGCAGAATGCAATTACTGGTGCCAGGCAGTTTGTTAAGACCCTGGGCACAGTAGATAAGCCAAAGGGCAGTGCAGAGAATTGGTAATGCATTGAGCCAGCCTTGAATCTAAGGTATCTTCTGCATAATTGTCTGATTGGGACATGCAGGTATGCCTCTTTTAGGTCTAGAGTCACCTGCCAAGCATTCTTGCCCAGCATGGGCAGAATCTGCTGCAAAGTCATCATCTCAAATTTCGGTATCTCCAGGAATGTGTTCAGAATAGATAGGTCCAGTATTGGTCTCCAGGTCTTGTCCTTTCTGGGTACCAGGAATAGTTTTGAGTAAAATCCTTGTCCCTGCTCTTGCTGTGGCACTTGTTGAATGGCCCCCATGTCCATGAGGGATGAGACTTGTTTTTGTGCCTCTGCCCATTGATTTTTTGGCAGATCTGGCCAGCCGTTTGCCTTTGGCAGGGTATGGAAATGGAATTTGTACCCTTGTGACACGATATTTAGAACACCCTTGTCCTGGGTTATAATGTGCCAATTTTGAGAAAAAAGTGCTACTTTTTCCCCTAAGGGTGCTGCCAGGAGATAAGTGCTTGGTGCAGGCAGGGGGAAGTCATTGGGACCGTTTCCTGTATGGTTGCGATTTGTCTTCTCCAACTTTGGAGGTAGAAGCACCCCATTGTTTTAACCTGTAGGAACCTTGCGCCTGGGATCTGCCTCTAGGGTGTCTGGATCTGCCCCTTTGAGGTCCGTCTGACACAGGAAAGGATCAATTCTTTGTAGGCCAGTGTCTACTAAACCTTGGTGGTTGTACTTGTAAAACATCTTTGACAGTTTGCATAGATTTAGCTTTGTCCTCCATTTTCTTCAACACCTCCTCTGCCTTAACACCAAACAAAGTATCATGCTGTAAAGGTGCATCTAATAATTTAACTTTGACATGATCAGGCAGATTTTGTTCCTTTAACCAAGCATGCCTCCTAATTACAGAACCTGTAACTGCGGCCCTGCAGGAGGCCTCCAAAAAATCAAACCCACATTGCAAAGTATGCTTTCCAACTAGTTCAGCTGCATGCAATAAATCCTGCATTTCCTTGTTATTAAACTCTGATTGTGCAGAAAATTTTCTGTTTTATCATTGCCATGACATGTTGCTGATATAGCAGCATATGAAACTGACAGTTTAAGGCCCTTATAGCCAAGGTAGCAGATGTGTACACCTTTTTCCTCCATCTATCCAGTGCCCTAGAATCTCTGTCAGAGGGGGGTAGGGTTTTTTTTTTGCAGCAGAAGCCTTAACTCCTTTGGGCCCCTGTGAAATAGTTTCTGGGTCTGCAGCAGGGTTTTTAAAAAGGAATTTATGAGAGTCAGGAACCCTGTAGTATCTGTCAGGCTTAACAGGAGCTGGAGGTAGGGAGCCAGGAGTAAGACTAGACTCCCATCATCTACAATATCCAACAAAGGTGGAATGGCTAGTGGCCTGTGTTGAGGTAGTAAAAGGAAATCCCTGAGCCTCTTTTTAGATTCTGAAAAATCTTGGCTCTCCCAGTGGAAATGCTCCCTCATGGTATGCAAGGTTTCCCCAAAATAGTCCTCTGGAGGAGAAGCTGAAGGAATTGATTCTTCAGCATCAGAATCATCATAGGGGGGAAGAGAATATTCCTGATCAGAAGAGGAATCAGAAGAAATAGAAACCTGATCTGAAGATTCATAGTCAGTCTCTTGCCTAGGCCTCTTATCAGGAGGGGGAAGGGAACCCCTGATCAAGGTAAGTAAATCTTGGGCCATTTTGAGCATCTGTTTTTTTTGGCATAGAGGCCTTTCCACGTGGCTCTTGAGTTTGTTTCTTTGCTTTAGAAGGTGCTTTAGTCTTTGCCTTTGAAGCTGAGGTTGGTTTAATGTACAGATGTTTAGGTCCCGAATACACCCTCAGAAGTCAGTGTGTTTCCAGCAGCATGGCTGACTCCATGTGGGAGTCGGTAGCGGCATGCGACTCTAAAGTAGCGGGTGTCAGAGGCTGCGAAAGCGCCTCACTGAGAACCGGCGAACCGGCGACTGGCTTAGGAGAAGCTTCGTCGGTTTTGGGCCTTGGTTATCTATCTCTCTCCTTTTCTCTGCGTTTTTTGTGAACTCCGGTAGTCGGATGGCTATCCGACGACATTTTTGGATAATTAAACCAGCGTCCAAAATAGTTTAAAATAAAATCATACCAACGCTTAATAGTGCGTTGGTTAAATCTAGCACAAAACCGACAACCAGCAACATTGTGATCAGGTCCTAGGCAAGGAATACAGTAAGAATGAAAGTCCTTATGAGGTATTTGCTTTCCACAAGAAATACAATTATTAACTTTTTCTGACATCGGTCTGGAGCAAGAAGAAAGTTTCTAGCGGGTACTTAGCTTTATAGAAGACTTCGGATCTGAAATTCAATTTCGAAAATCTCAGGAGTCGGCCGACCGGCACTTGCGTACTGCTTTTGCTTCGGGCACCGCGCGGCAAGAAAGACTGAAGAAAATGGCGTCGGCTGCATCTTTTATACCACTGGTGCACTGACGTCAGGGAAGAGGCGACAGCAACCGACGCCGGACCAGGACTTTGGAATTCAGGCCGGCTTCTGAGGGTGTTTCAGACCTACACAGCTTTATATCAAGCCAACTTCAGCATCAAAGACAAAGACTAAAACAGTTTTAAAGACAAAAGTACAGCATTCTCCATGACAGACTTCCATGCCTAAGAAACAGATGCTCAAAATGGCCGAAGACCTAATTACTTTGATCAGGGGTTCCCATCCCCCTCCTGATAAGAGGCCTAGGCAAGACACTGAATAGGATTCCTCTGATCAGGTTTCCATTTCCCCTGACTCCTCTTCAGAACAGGGATA
Source organism: Protopterus annectens (assembly GCF_019279795.1). Classification (NCBI taxonomy): domain Eukaryota; kingdom Metazoa; phylum Chordata; order Ceratodontiformes; family Protopteridae; genus Protopterus; species Protopterus annectens. Next base: position 442,545,417 of record NC_056728.1, on the reverse strand, counting down.
CTCTATTCCTCCCTATGAGGATTCTGCTGCTGAAGAATCTATTCCTTCAGCTTCTCCTCCTGAGGATTACTCATTTGGGGAAACCCTGCATACCATGAGGGAGCATTTAAACTGGGAAAGCCAAGATTATTCAGATTCTAAGAAAAGGCTCAGAGACTTTCTTTTACTACCTCAGCACAGACCTATTGCTATTCCTCCTGTTCTAGACATTGTAGATGATGTATTTTCAGAGTCCGGCCTGTCTCCCGACTCTTTACCTCCTGCACCTGTTAAGCCAGACAGATACTACAGGGTTCCAGATTCTCATAAATTTCTAAATAAAAACCCTGCTGCTGACCCAGAAACCATTTCTCAGGGTCCCAAAGGGGTCAAGGCTGCTACTGCAAAAAACCCTGTCCCCTCAGATAGAGATTCTGGGGCACTGGACAGATGGGGGAAAAAGTTTACACGTCTGCTACCTTGGCAGTAAGGGCTTTAAATTGTCAGTTTCATATGCTTAAATATCAGCAATACTTAATGTCTATGTTAAAACAGAAAATGTTGACAAATTCTGAATGTGCTGAGAACAAGGAATTGCAGGATTTATTGCATGCAGCTGAACAAGTTGCAATGTGGTTATGATTCACTGGAGGCCTCTTGCAGGGCCGCTGTAACAGGTTCTGTCATTAGAAGGCATGCTTGGTTAAAGGAACAGACTCTGCCTGATCATGTTAAAGCAAAATTATTGGATGCTCCATTACAGCATGATACTTTGTTTGGTGTTAAGGCAGAAGAGGTGTTGAAGAAAATGGAGGATAAAGCTAAATCTATGCAGACAGTGAAGGATTTCCTACAGGTACAGCCACCCAGATTTAGCAGGAACTGGCCTTCTAAGAATTGGTCCTTTCCCGTGTCAGACAGGCCACAAAGAGGCAGATACAGATGCCCTAGAGGCAGACAACAGCCCCAGGGCTCATACAGGCTCAAACAGTGGGGTACTTCTACCTCCAAAAGCGGAGAAGACAAATCACAGCCATATAGGAAACAGTCCCAATGACTTCCCTCTGCCAATGCCAAGCATTTATCTTTTGGCAGCACCCTTAGGGGGAAAGCTAGCACTTTTTTCAGAAAATTGGCACATGATTACCCAGGACAAATGGGTCTTAAATATAGTTTCTCAGGGCTACAGGTTCCACTTTCACACTCTTCCAAAAGCAAAAGGTATGCCAGACCTGTCACACAATCAATGGGCAGAGGCACAAAAACAAGTTTCATCTCTCATGGACATGAGGGCTATTCAGCCAGTACCACAACAAGAGCAGGGACAAAGATTTTACTCAAGACTTTTCTTAGTACCAAGAAAGGACAAAGCATGGAGACCAATTCTGGACCTGTCTATTCTAAATACTTTTCTGGACGTTCTGAAATTCAAAATGTTGACTCTGCAGCAGCTTCTGCCTATGCTGGGCAAGAAGGCTTGGCTTGTAACTTTGGACCTCAAAGAGGCATACCTGCATGTCCAAATCAGACAATCTTTCAGAAGATACCTCAGATTCATAGCTGGCTCAATGCACTACCAATTCTCTGCACTGTCCTTTGGCTTATCTACTGCGCCCAGGGTTTTCATAAAATGCCTGGCACCAGTAATTGAATTTTGCAGACAGAGGAATTCAAATATATCCCTACTTGGACGACTGCCTTATTCAAGCAGAGACCAAAGACATTCTACTAAAGCATCTGGCGTTTGTAAAAAGATTACTAATTTGCCTAGAATACTTAGTAAACGAAAAGAAATCAAAACTAGTACCCTCTCAAGAGAAAATATTCCTGGGTGCAAGCTTAAAGACAACTGCCCAGATGGCTCATCTCACGCCAGACAAACAAAGGCAACTGACTTCTTACTTCGAAAGCATGGCAACAAAGACCCAGTTATCTGCAAGAAAAATTCTGCAGGCTCTGGGCTACATGGCCTCCTGCATTCTGCTAATTCCATATGCAAGACTGCATATGAGGAAACTACAATGGTACCTAAAAAGTGTTTGGACTCAACATTGCCACAGCCTGGAATCATTAATTTCACTCATTCCCTGCCTGCAACAGGAGTTTCGATGGTGGGCACAGGCCTGTCACCACAACAAGGGACAGCCATTCACTTTACCCAAAGCCAGGAAAACACTAACAACAGATGCATCAGATTATGCCTGGGGGGCCCACATGGCAGGAAAATATATTCAGGGCACATGGCCCCCAAGCCAAAGGCATCTACACATCAATCAAAAAGAGATGCTAGCTGTACAAAATGCCCTGACAGCCTTCAAGGACCTACTTCATCCAGGACAGCTACTGATAAAAACAGACAACACCACAGTCATGTGGTACATAAACAAGCAGGGGGGCACACATTCCTACCCCCTCTGCAGACAAGCCATGATTTTGTGGAACACAGCATTGACTTACCAAGTACACCTGCAAGCACAATATTCCTGCCAGGAAAAACAAATGCCCTGGCAGACTAACTAAGCAGAAACCTCATGGACCCTCACGAGCGGAAACTAGATCCACATATCTTCAGCATGATAACAAGGAAATGGGGATGCCCAGACATAGATCTTTTTGCCTCCCCTCACAACTGCCAACTTCAGAGATTCTGCACAAGGACTTATCACAAACAAGCATGGAAAGTGGATGCGTTGTCATTCAGCTGGAACAACCTTAAAGTATATGCCTTTCCTCCACTGCCTCTCCTCCCCAAGGTACTCCTAAAGGTCAGACAAGAGAAACCACAAATTATACTGATTGCACCGGATTGGCCACGCCAACACTGGTGCCCAATCCTAAGGAACTTGTCCCAAGGCCCAGCCTGGACATTGCCTCAAATTCCTCATTTACTGACCCAACAAAACAATCAGATCCTGCACAGCCAACTCAGAACTCTAAATCTAGCTGCATGGCGGATACTTTAACCATTCAGAATACAACTCTCTCTAAAGCGGTTATGGGTGTTATTCTGGAGGCCAGGAGGCCCAGCACCAGAAAATCTTATGCAGAAAAATGGAAGAGATTCTGTGCTTGGAACCAGGCACAACGAATTGACACGCTTGTTCCAAATATTCCTCAGATTTTACAATATCTAACTGAGATGCTGGACAAAGGCCTATCCTTCTCATCAATTAAAATCCATGCCTCTGCCATTTCAGCTCATTACACTACAGACCCACCTATTTTTTCATATCCATTGCTTAAGGCAGTTCCTTAGGGGGGCCAAAAACATAAGACCTCCAAGGAGAGCACCAATACCTGCATGGGACCTCAATTTTGTCTTGGAAAAACTCACACTGCCTCCTTCTGAGCCAGCCAATACAGCTGAGATAAAGTTCTTCTCAGGGAAAACAGCTCTGCTCCTAGCAATAACTTCAGCAAGAAGAGTCTCAGAGTTACAGGCATTAATGGCTGTGGAACCTTTCATTATCTTCCATCCGGACAGGGTTTCTCTAAGGACAAACCCAACATTTATGCCTAAGGTAGTGTCCAGTGTGGCTCTTAACCAAACCATTAATTTGCCTACTTTTTACCCAAACCCGCAGAATAAAGGGGAGAGACTTCTGCAGTCTTTGGACATACACAGATAGCTACGCTTCTACTTGGGCAAAACTAAAGCTTTCAGAAAGACTGAGCAACTTTTAGTGTCATATGCTGGAGGATCACAAGGAAAGGCTAGCTCAAAGCAGACTATTTCAAAATGAATAGGACACTGCATTCGTTTGTGCTATTCACAACATGGTAAATCAGTGCCTAAGGGGATTAGACCACATTCTACCAGGGCAGCAGCCACCTCAGCAGCCTTCCTCAGAGGAGTACCAACCAAGGATATTTTGGAGGCTGCAACTTGGACTTCAGTGCACACTTTTACTAAGCACTACCACTTGCCTCTTTACTCTAAATCCAGAGCAGGCATTGCCACTGCAGTTTTGCAGGGCCTTATAGCCACTCCTAATTCTATTTAGACCCAGCCGCCCAACCTCACCTTTGGGATTCAACCCAAGTGTAATGACTGCAACAGTGAAACACGATGAACAGAGTACAGTTGTGTACCTACCATAAATGTAGATGTTCGAGTGTATTCACTGTTGCAGTCCAGGTTACCCAACCACCATCTCCCTTTCTTTGCTGGGACTTATCTGTACTTCTCTATCCTATATAACCTATGTGGTGTATTTGCTTGTAGATAAAGGTATTGTTTATTTTAGTGCATGCTTTTATAAGCAATGTTTTTTTTTTAGCCTACCCTTTTGGGGGCACCTGGACATCTGGGGCAAGAAAAACTGAAGAAAATGGCATCGGCTGCATCTTTTATACCCCTGGCGCACTGACGTCAGGGAAGAGACGACAGCAACTGACACCGGACCAGGACTTTGGAATTCAGGCCGACTACGGGTAGCCTGCCAGCAGGATAACCCAAGTGTAATGACTGCAACAGTGAATACACTCGAACATCTACATTTATGGTAGGTACACAACTGTACTGTAGTGTTAACAAACATTCCCTCCACAAGTCTGTCAGATAATAAAACTGTGCCTGCCAATAAAGACTGAAATCCTGGACTGGTAGTGTATACTCTGGTATTGTATGGCTGACATGTAGCATTCAGTAACATCGAATATCAAAATAGTACTGTTATGTCAACCATTATTTCTCACACTGTGCTACATAAAAATATGTCTAGGAATGTCTGTATGAGACTGTTGTAATTACAAGGTCAGATTGTACAACCACAAGAGACTTAGAGAGAAATATTCAAACAGCATACTCTGCGGACACTTACATTGTGGCATTTTTATCAGACACAGTCATGGTTTGAATCCTGGGAGTGGTAGTAAGCTGTATGCATAATCATACCTCTCAACTGTACACATCCTTTCAGAATGTCCAGATAATTGGCTCATATTTTCTGCCTGTTCCTCTGTCCCTGTGGCAAATCAGTGGGATAATCTCAAATTTGTAGTCAGCAAATGACGACATACATTTGATTTTCAGACCTCAAAACCTTCAGAAAATGTATATGAAAGCAAACCTGTCACTCTGTCTGCCCTCCAAGTTTACGACAGCAATATTCAAAATATGTCCCTAGTTGCACCCCCATGTTGTCAAGCTTTTGACCAGAGTGTGTGCATTAAGAGAATGAGAGGTATGTGCATAATATTAACTCGGAATCTGGGAATATGTGTAGAAACAGTCAGCTAGTGTGAAACATTCCCTCCACAGGTATACCAAGTAAGAGATGTAGAATTCAGCTATAAGACAGTTGAAATATACACTGTTCACAAACATACCACTGGCCAAACCAAGGCCATAGGGCATTGTAATAATAACTATACTTTAATGATACTTCATTAAAGTTGTGAGAACTACAAGAATATATAAGTTAATTGACATCTGCCCCCCACCCCCCACCACATCTGCAACAATAATATAAATGCACAAATCAATGGGCATGTTTACACCAAACCTACTGTTGGGACATATGTTCTATTGTTCAATAAATATTGAATTGTGTTTCTATTAATGTTCCATGTTGAAATAATATCATTGGTGACCTGTTGATATCAATGTAACCTGCATGTCGTTGTAATGGCCACTGTAGTTCCATATATGCATGTGTCTGTTTGCTATGCAACTGTTCCAAATCTGGTGTTTCGGATTAATGGGAATATCTATGCATGCTGTTATAACTAATTCTAGATTGTGTTGACTATTACTAACTAACATATGTTTTAAAACTGCAACACCATAGCATGTTTGGGAAGGCCGATCCAAGCGGAACTACCTCTCCCACCTCATCTGGCCATGGCACCAGGCTCCAGCTGGTCTGGGACCCACTCCAGGACCTCCTTGTCCTCTGGTCCTGCACCACCTTCGGGTGGAACTGCCTCAGAGGATGGGGCTCGCCCTCCCTGGGAGCGGACAGGAAACTGTCACCCGTAGTCAGGTCCAGTGATTGGTGCATAACGAGCTCCGAAGGAAGTCTGCTATGCCAGTTTGAGGGCCACGTGGCACATTTAAAGGGTCAGCCTGCACCTCCTATCCAGCCCCCAGCACAGCCACCTTCGGGGCTATGAAGGTGCAGTGGTGACTGCCCATGGGTGGGGACCTCAGTCCCACTGTTTCCATTTGGGGGATCATGGGCTTCCTATTTCCAAACACCCTTCCCCATCCAAGGTATTTACCCCCACGTGTCATATACTGCCCCTGTATGCCGTCTTGCCTGTCTTCCAATCCAACCTACCTTCCCAAATATACCCACTACCCTTCCCCAACATCATACTCTCACCTTTAAAAAAAAAAAGAAAAAAAAAAGGGCAATCTGTTTCCAAAAAAAATTCCACCCCATACATAGCTGTCCATTTTGCACACATGTCTGCTGGACACACGTAATCTGGTCTAACTGGCTTCACAACATATTATTGTTGTCCTCACCCCTCTCACAGGGGTTTGAGTGTCCAAATCTACCTCCAAATTCAGTATATATGCACAGCTGTTGCTGTAGAAGAAATGGACAGCTATGGACCTTCCCTGCACCTGTCCTGCGCATCCCTGGCTACTTTCCCTATTGTCTTTCCCTCTGCATTCCCCCTTTTTCACCACTTTCCTATCACCCCTTTTTTTCTTTTCTTTTAAAGAAATTAGTGCGGGTTAAATGGGAGTAAGCACCTTTAAGCAGTAGTAAGCGGGTTTAAGCTTGTTTGCGTGGGGGCAAGCAATGGCTACACAGATTAAGCACTTTTATGGTTAACTGTGTAAGCATATTTAACCGGAAGTTAGCATTGCTTACCACCGTACAAACCCGCTTACAACTGCTTAAAAAAGTGTCTTAATTACTCTGTATCCAACAGCCCTTGTTCTGCCTTGCAACACAATAACCAGCACTTGCAAGTCTTGAACCCAGGACCCTGCACAACATACCCACAACAAGTTAACAGTAAGCCATCTCAGCTGTAAGATGTCAGGATGATATCTGTAACATATCATGCAGAACAGTCAGTCTAACATAGGGAATATACAATGTGGAAGCAATAATATTCCAATGATTATATATATATATATATATATATATATATATATATATATATATATATACACACACACACACACACACACCCACATATATATATATATATATATATATATATATACACACACACACACACACACACGCACACACATACACATATAAATATATTACTACTTATAGATATGTATAAAATAGTATATATAGAGGATGCACAGCATATCAAACAGCCATTATTCCTACTTTTGCCACCTTTTAAAATGGCCAGTGTCCGATTCTTTCCTACAAATGAGAATTATTCCATGAAACATATACCCACACACAAAGCAAAGACATGACACCACACACAAGTTTGCATACACATAAATCTTTATTTGTGTACTATTTCAGTTGTTTATGCAATTTATCATAGCAGTTAGGCGTTTGGAATACATAATAACCCATTACTGTATCAAATGTTTTGAGAGTTGCATTAATCTGAAATAAATTATCAGCCCTTGCAAGTGTGTAACATACTTTGCTGTCCATGCTAAGGCCTTCAAGTAATACAACAATAAAAAAACAGTTGCCTTGAAGATAAGAACCAATTAACACTTATAATTACAGATGCAGTTCAGCAGCCTCCAATTATACTCTGTACTCAACCCCTAGGGGAAAAGTATTAGTTGTCACAATGTAAATGTATCTATTACATAACAATGCTCAACTTAAAATGTCACTATCACACTGACAAACAGAACTGTGTGTAAGAGAATAAGCTGTAGCCCACCACTGTTCCCATGGTGAAATATATGAAAATGTACATCCATATACCTTAATGTTTCTTACTACTGATATCCCTCACATGTTGCAACAGCCTAGGTTAAAAACTTGCAAAACATGTTATGAGGGAGGGGTATTACAAGGGCATATCACAGTGTTTTCCATACAGTGACCTCCGGACTGTACAAGGTCACAAACATTTTGTCCACCTGTTGCCCTCTCATGCACACAAATATTATATATATATATATATATATATATATATATATATATATATATATATATAACCCTACACCACAATAGCAGGAAAGCACTAAATGATTGGCCATTACCTAACAACCTCTTACTGCATGACATCTGGACAAAGCCTGGTATATCTGTGGAGGACAGAGGCTGGAACACATGGCCATATCTGCAATATGAGGGGGGAGGTTGGTACAATGGTTACGGTGTTTACCTTACAGGCACAAGGTGCAGGGTTTGATTCTCACTTTGGTTAATTGGCTAGGCTTAAAGTGGCCCACAAGGGCAATTAGCCTAGTACTAAACTATGAACACTTTCAAACTATGAGCACTTTCAAATCTTGCTGTTATACACTGTGAAAGTTGCAGGTGTTACAGGACTGGTTGCAACATACCCTTACTCAAGAATATGAAGTCAGAAACACAAACGGATGCTGTAATGTACTGATAGTAATCAACGGAGAGAATGCCACTGATATATCAGAGACAAGACCTGTGTGGTGAACAGACAAAACGTAACAGCCAATCCTCTGGCCGTCATGCGGATAGGCCCACAGTTGAGAGCTATGCAGACAGATTGCATTCCATGTAAAACTAGCATGTACACACAAACCCTGTAAAACCAGCAGTAGTCAATGCACATAACAGCAATATTCACATTGTCCGTAGGTCTGGAACCTTATGCAAACATGTAGTTCACCTGTGCCTGCAAGTCCTGTTGTAAGAGGTATTGCTACCTGCTGTCTGTAACAATGATGCCCACACAGGGAGGATGTCTTGGGTAGAGGGACAATGCCCACATGATGTAGTCATTTATAGTAGTGGGTTGCTAAGACATTGGCTATTGGGAAGTACTACACAGCTGGCTGCATGCAATTAGCAAGTGGGGAACACCAATTGGTGCAGATGCCATCACCTGATCATGAGCATCACCTACAAAAGCCATGCTGTAACCAATTCAAACCAGCTCAATCCCTGTAGTGGGGAGAGAGAGAGAGAGAGAGAAAAAAAAAAAAAAAAAAAACAATAACACTAAAAAATAATACTACAAAAAAAAAAAACAGCTAAGGAACCTCCATACCCACACACACATCTGCACAGCCCAATTAATAACGAAACCCCCTAACACACACATGATGTCAACCAAATGGCAGAGCCTAGGTCTCTGGAAAACCCATAACACACCCTGTGCATATGATACCTGTGCTACATCCCTGTCATCCATACCATCGATGCAAGGACAGGCTAATACGGTTCTGATGCACAAGATGAATGTACTAAGGTGCAGCAATGTAATGCTGTGTAACATGTTTTCAGCAGGAAAGCTTAATGCTTACATGTCAGGATGTGTAGCTGTCCAGCCATGATGCATTATAGCTGTTATTAACACTGACTGATGGTGGTCTCCATAATGTATTCAGTGTGTGTTGTAGGTGTCTCCATAATGTATTCAAGTTTGTGTTGTAGGTGTCTATATGTCAGCAGGATGTTGGTCTGCTGCTTCCTACAAGAGTTATGGCACTGTGGGGACACATTGTCTGTGGCATATCCTGGGTACAGCTGAACACAAGTAACAGGTCTGTATAACCGTTACTGCATGTGCCACATGGCTGATAGGTCTGAGGGGTGTTTACAGGTGAGTGCATGGTGGCTGATGTCAGCAGCCCTTCTACAGTAGACAATGGTAAGTGTACTTGGTGGCACACACCACATGTTTGTGTATAACCCACACACAGGCTTTGGCGCTGATGCAATACACAGAGAATACTGTACACATGGATGTACTTAATTTTGCAGTGAACCCATTTTAGCCTATGTAATTCCACCAAGACAAAACAGGCAAAACATCACATCAGTAAATAATCAGTCTACTACTTTAATTTAATTGACAATGGTACTGGCAGGGTATATGTCGCCTTTCCCAATGTAGTGCAATCCCGGAGTTGGTAAACATAGTTGTGCTGGTGTGGGTGGCACAGCCCTCCACTTTGGAGGGTGTGGGGTGGTGTAGAGCCACACACAGTGTGAGTGACAACTACTTAACCTGTTAACATAAACTGTACAGTATTACAACAGACAAAGCGGGGAGATACACACAATAACCCCAATGAGGGTGGCTGCGTCCACAACATCGACAATCAGCTATACATACCAACTCCAGTATCGCTGTACAGCTACACAGTGGGGAAGAGGGCATTTACACATCTACTACTAGTTTTGAAGGAATGAATTTCCACAACATGATTCCTTTAAAATATTAGCATTTGCCAGTCAGTTCTCTGACAGATGACCTCCTGGGACATGTATTTTCGGCAAACTGTAGAAGATCCCATCACATACACACGCACTTACTTGGCAACACTGCGAGTAGAACCCCTACCTAGGTACTTATTGCTACTAAGGTGTCTGGCCTTAATTGCACACACCACACAGCTTTTAGGATGAGGTATGTCCCAAGTCTCTTGTTAAGTGAGGAACATCACCAGGCCTTGTATAGTATGATAATGGGGGGTGTACTGGGTGTTAATGAACAATACATAGTATGACATACTGTCACATACACATTGACAAACACAACAGTCATAAACACATCTGAGAGACCTAGGTTTATCAGTGCTACCTAACTTGTCAGTGAGTCCATTCTGTTACAGATAACTTGCACACAGCACATGCATCATTGGGCTGAATAGTGTACTCAGTTACCTGTATGGTTGATGGTGACAGTGGTCCTCATATAGTGGACCTTGGGACATGTACTGGGGGTACCATGGTGTAAAGCCAGTATACCCAGCACCCACACCCCACATTGAATATTTTACTCACTGAAACCCATGATAATAAGCTGACATACCCACAATCACACATTGACCAGGACTGCAATACAACCCCTTGTCTATCTCACAAGTGCTACTACAGGGATATGCATTTATTGCACATGCCACAGGGATAGTAGGGTGATGGTTTGTCATGGCTCTCCTAATGTCAGCAACATCACTATCCCTTGTACTGTATGGCCAGGTGTATTGTATTTGGAGAATGTGGCCTCAGAATGCTGTATCCTACAAATGTGCACATATACACACACTTGCCAGGACTCAGAGGGTAACCCATGCCTATCTACCCATTTTTACAACAGTCAAAGAAAATGTAAACTTGCAATAGAAAACAACGAAAGGCCAGTACTGGATAGATTCAACCAATATCAATTTTATTAAAACTGTACTGTTAAAGCACTTTTCGTTTAGTGCATAGGCTAAACTTCTTCAGACAAATTCAGTTCAAACAACCCTCATTTATACAGTCACACCCTTAAATGCCTGATAAGCCCTTCTAAACGGTGTATCACTCAAACATTTTTGTCCTCAAAAAAGAAACCAATCAACACTGAGTAATATGATACAACAATTAAATATATTAAAACAGAGTTAAAATTGAATTGATGTGTTATGTCTGCATGTGCATATAAAAGAACCTTACATTTCGTTCACTTAAAACACAAATAAATAATTAAGTCACTGTTTCACTATTCAACCTGATACTGTGTGTTGAAAATACAGGAAGCAGGTGAAGTGGCAGCACACAAGACCTGTTTATATTTAATGTATACACATTTATTAAATATTATTATTTCTATTAAATCATATAAAAATCACATTAATGGCAATTAACTTGCCCTAAATGACTTGGAAGCCTTCATCCTAAGTTACCAACACTTTGCCTAAAAATGTCCATTGATTATTAAATGCTAAATATTTAACAATCCATCTCATGAAATTCATATTAAAAGTTATGTATGAACAAATACTGGAGTCTTTTGTCTAGTTTATAATACCTCTTCATAGTGTGAAAAGTATACCCATTATGTATTACTGAATGTAAACAGATGTTAGAAAGTATTAACAAGTGTATGTTGAACAAACTACACTACCCCAGTGTATCTAAAATAGAACTAATAGACTATTTATATAATACTTAAGGTTAATGGGACGACCTAAAAGAAGATGTCATCTACTTAACTTTTTAGGTTTCAGTACAGGTGCTATTGAGCAGGCCTCATTCAACCCAGGCCAAAGATGTGAGTTCAACCTTAGTTGCCACAGCAATTCTAACTCTTCAAGTAATAACGAAAAGGGACCCCCTCGGAAATCGGTCCTAATTGAGAGTCGATTACTCTAAATTTAAAACCATGTCCTGGGTGGTCCTTACAATGTCTAGCAAGAGGACTCTCCTGTTTACATTTATTGATGTAATAGGTGTGCTCATACCCCCCCCCCCATCTCTAAATCGGCGGTCTGTCTTGCCAATATAATATGCTGGGCAACTATGGCACTGTGCTATGTAGACTATCAATTTTGAATTAGTTATATTTCTCTTTCGTGTAATAGAGTCTACCTCTTATTGTAAATTTAATACCTGTATCTTTGTGTTTGCATTGGTTACATGCTTCACATTTGTATGTCCCTGGGAATTTTTTACCTCTAACTTTATTATTCTCCAACATTAATTTAAGGTTCTGTCCTTTCCTATATGTTAGGACTGGGTGATCACTTATTTTATCTGAAAGGTCCCTATCACTGGTTAGGAGTTTCCAGTTCTTGAACAAGACGTTTCTGATAGCTAGAAAGTCAGTGTTGAATGTGAAAGCAACACTTAGTTTATAATGAGCTCCTAGTAGTTTAACATCTGTCAATGGCATATCTCTTACTTCTACTCCAATCTGTAAGTTCAAGTTAATATTAGTGGAAACTCCTTCGTTGCGATGGTCTATCAAGATAGGTTTAAATTTACCTTGTTGCCATTTAAAATCAACTTCATCTTGTTGCCATTTAAAATCAACTTCATCTATCAGTGCCTCTAATAGTTCCCTAGGGTAGCCTCTTTTTATGAACATTGTTTTCAGTATCTTACATTCATCTTTAAATTTCTCCTGTTCCATCATCCTAGCTGCTCGCACCAGTTGCCCTTTTACCACTGATCTCTTTTGGTGGTATGGGTGTGCACTGGTGTAATGAAGGAAGCAGTTGGAGTATGTCTTCTTCCTGAAAATGCATGCTCGTTACTGTTGGCATTTGTAGTCTTGACAATTCAACATCTAAGCAAGTGATGGTCTCCCTATTAAGTTGGCAAGTGAATCTTAGATATATTTAACAACTCATCAAACTTTCTATCAGGTTAAATGCTAGTGTGGAGTCTCCCTTATTGATCATAAATATGTCATCCAAGAAGCGAGTGTAATAGTATAAGTGTTGGTTTACTTTAGTGTTGTCCAAGATTACCCTGTGTTCCCAATGGGACAACACTAAGTTTGCAAAACTCACTCCACGGGGAGACCCCATCGCTACCCCTATTTTTTGTAGGTAGAAATGGTTGCTGAACATGATGAAGTTGTTTTCTAGCACTACCCCAGTAATTCCTCCACTAGTCTCATTTCATTATGATCTGCTCCCTTAGATCTAATGTGATCTATCACCCACTCGGTTCCAGTGTCTTGCAGTATGACCGTATAATTACATACATCAATTGTCATAAAATTATATTCTCCTTTAAAATCCAGGTTATTGATGTTATCTAAAAATGACCAGTCATCTTTACAGATTTGTGGTTTGAGTGCTACATATTTTTTCAATATGCTGTCAACAACCTTTGCGCAGGGGTTCGTGATGGATTGCCTAGCATCCACTAGAGCACACATAGGGGGATTTTCCTGATTCTTATGAATTTTTGGGACTCCAAATAGTACTGGCATTTTGGGAGAGGCTATAGTTAAGTAGTTTAGTGTATTCAGGTCTATTATAGCATCATTTATAAATGTTCTTATTCTGTTGTAAGCTGTATTCACCTTATTTAACCTTACTACTGTGTATGCTTCTCCTTCTAACACTTTATTCATACGTGTATTATAGTCCTCTACCTCCATCAGTACTAATCCTCCCCCTTTATCTGGTTTCATCAATTGTACCGGGAGGTATTGAAAGTTCTTGAGGGAGTCCCTTTGTTCTTTATTTAAATTCATTAAAGTATTGCAATTAGATTTGTATGTTGGGTTATTTAAAGTTCTAAAGCCCATCTCACACATTCTTTCAAAAAGTAAAAGAGTTGGGTGAATAGGTGGGTTAAATGTACTAGGGACTCGTATCTGTTCTGTAACCTGATTCGAGTTATTCCCCATTAGGATACACAAGTTCAATTTTCTTATATACAATTTAAAATCTATCAGAAGTCTAGCTATGTCCACTTTTTATGAGGGAACAAAGGTCAAGTCCTTAGCAAAAACTTCCACAAGTAGGGGGTCTAATTGTACATCTGTAAAGTTAAAAATGTTAAAGTCCCTTTCTTTATTTGTTACTATATTACACTTTTTGTTCACCATAGTGACAACATTGTCAATGTTCGTATAGTAATTAAAGTCACAGTCAAGATCAGAACAAATAACAGAGTTAAGACTTGCCCCTTCATCGGCCCCACATTCCACTTCCTCTTCTTGTTGTTCTTTCATGTACTGTAAACCCTCCGTTGGTTCTGTTATTGTTTGTTGTGGTTTTGGTCTCGGGGGTTTGGAAAATTTTGCCTGCTACTGTTGACATTCCCTATAGTGTTGTAATTATCCTCTTCTTCAAAGTTATTTACCACTTCCATATTCTCCACAAGTCCTACATTCTGGTTATTCTTTATTTCACGGTTTGTTTCTCCTCGTGGGTAAGGTTAGGTTAAATGATCAACCACAGTTGGAACTGCAGCAATGCTGATAACACTCAGGGGCTACCGGCTGGAGGAGCAACCAATATAGTTGAAAAACTAAAGGAATTTGATTATAAGCTTTTGAAAATACATAAACTGCAACTAGAAATGAATTACTTCGAACAGTGCAGTAAGGAAGAACTGGTCCCTAAGGGTCTTAGTTCTTGGCAGTACCCCACAGGGGTGGAAAGAGGATCTTTATTTCACCGGGACTTAATTAGCTTGTTCAACAAGCATGGTCTTGAACTATTACAACTAATGTCGAAACATTACCAAGAGTGGATTAATACCCTAACTGTGGAAGTGAACTTGTTGGACACTGAAATCAAAGCTGACAGACTTCCACAGATACCACTTTGATTACAATAGAACCTTCGCAAGTATTAACCAACAGTTAACGAAAGCTAGAGAAACCAAAATCAGAAAACTACAGAGGGACAGAAAGGACTACAATGATGGGGTCGCTTATCCAGACCCGCCCACTTCCCAAACGTAGAACCCGATAGGGCTAAAACAGCAGGGTTAGAACCAACATAACCAAAGAGCGATGACATCAACACTTAGTAGGCGTGTAGAACCTTACCCACGAGGAGAAACAAACAGTGAAATAAGGAATAACCAGAATGTAGGACTTGTGGAGAATATGGAAGTGGTAAATAACTTCGAAGAAGAGGATAATTACAACACTATAGGGAATGTCAACAGTAGCAGGCAAAATTTTCCAAACCCCCCCCCCCCCCGCCCCCGAGGCCAAAACCACAACAAACAACAACAGAACCAACAGAGGGTTTACAATACATGAAAGAACAACAAGAAGAGGAAGTAGACTGTGAGGCCGATGAAGGGGTAAGTCTTAACTCTGTTATTTGTTCTGATCTTGACTGTGACTCTATATGAACATTGACAATATTGTCACTATGGTGAATAAAAAGTGTAATATAGTAACAAATAAAGAAGGGGACTTTAACATTTTTAACTTTACAGATGTACAATTAGACCCCCTACTTGAGTAAGTTTTTGCTAAGGGCCTGACCTTTGTTCCCTCATATAAAGTGGACATAGCTAGACTTCTACTAGATTTTAAAATGTATATAAGAAAATTGAACTTGTGTATCCTAATGGGGAATAGCTCGAATCAGGTTACAGAACAGATACGAGTCCCTAGTACACTTAACCCACCTATTCACCCAACTCTTTTACTTTTTGAAAGAATGTGGGAGATGGACTTTAGATTTGTATGTTGGATTATTTAAAGTTCTAATTACAACACTTTAATGAATTTAAATAAAGAACAAAGGGACTCCCTGAAGAACTTTCAATACCTCCCGGTACGATTGATGTAACCACATAAAGGGGGAGGACTAGTACTGATGGAGGTCTCCCTGTGGAGCGAGTTTTGCAAAATAGTGTTGCCCTATTGGGAACACAGGGTAATCTTGGACAACACTGAAGTAAACCAACACTTACACTATTACACTCGCTTCTTGGATGACTTATTTATGATCATTAAGGGAAACTCCACACTAGCATTTAACCTGATGGATATATTTAACAACTCAACAAACTTTCTAAGATTCACTAGCCAACTTAATAGGGAGACCATCAATTACTTAGATGTTGAATTGTCAAAAGACTACACATACCAACAGTACCGAGCACACATTTTCAGGAATAAGACATACTTCAATTTCTTCCTTCATTACACCAGTGCACACCCATACCACCCAAAGAGATCAGTGGTAAAAGGGCAATTGGTGTGAGCAGCTAGGACGACAAAACAGGAAAAATTTGAAGATTAATGTAAGATACTGAAAACAATGTTCACAAAAAGAGGCCACCCTAGGGAACTATTAGAGGAACTGATAGATGAAGTTGACTTTAAACGGCAACAAGGTAAATTTAAACCTATATTGACAGACCATCGCAACAAAGGAGTTTCCACGAATACTAACTTGAACTTACAGAATGGAGTAGAAGAGATATGCCATTGACAGATGTTAAAATACTAGGAGCTCATTATAAACTAAGCTTTACTTTCACATTCAACACTGACTTTCTAGCTATCAGAAACATCTTGTTCAAGAACTGGGAACTCCTAACCAATGATAGGGACCTTTCAGATAAAATAGGTGATCACCCAGTCCTAACATATAGGAAAGGACAGAACCTTAATCAATGTTGGAGAATAATAAAGTTAGAGGTAAAAAATTCCCAGGGACATACAAATGTGAAGCATGTAACCAATGCACACATATAGATACAGGTATTAAATTTACAATAAGAGGTAGACACTATTACACGAAAGAGAACTATAACTCAAAATTGATAGTCTACATAGCACAGTGCCATAGTTGCCCAGCATATTATACTGGCCTGACGGACCATAGATTTAGAGATAGGGTGCATTAGTGCACACATTACATCAGTAAATGTAAACAGGAGAGTCCTCTTGCTAGACACTGTAACGACCACCCAGGACATGGTTTTAAATTTAGTGTCATCGACTCAATTAGGACCGATTTCCAAGGGGGTCCCTTTTCGTTAGAAGAGTTAGAATTGCTGTGGCAACTAAGGTTGAACTCGCATCTTTGGCCTGGGTTGAATGAGGCCTGCTCAATAGCACCTGTACTGAAACTTAAGTAGATGACATCATATTTTAGGTCGTCCCATTAACCTTAAGTATTGTGTATTAGTTCTATTTTAGATACAATGGGGTAGCGCAGTTTGTTCAACACACACCTATTAATACTTTCTAACATCGGTTTACATTCAGTAATATATTGGGTATACTTTTCACACAATGAAGAGGTATTATAAACTAGACGAAAGACTCTAGTATTTGTTCATACAGAACTTTTAATATGAATTTTATGAGATGGATTGTTAAATATTTAACATTTAATAATCAATAGACATTTTTAGACAAAGTGTTGGTAACTTAGGATGAATGCTTCCAAGTCATTTAGGGCAAGTAAATTGCCATTAATGTGAATTTTATACGATTTAATAGAAGTAATAATATTTGCTAAATGTGTATACAGTAGATATAAACAGGTCTTATGTGCTGCCACTTCACCTGCTTCCTGTATTTTCAACACACACTATCATGTTGAATAGTGAAATATTTATAACGAAATGTGTGTTTTTTTATATGCACATGCAGACAATAACACATTGATTCAATTTTAACTCAATTTTAATAGGATATTTAATTGCATCATATTAATCAGTGTTGATTGTGGTTTCATTTTTTGAGGACATAAATGTTGGAGTGATACACCTTTTAGAAGGGCTTATCAGGCATTTAAGGGTGTGACTATACAAATGAGGGTTGTTTGAACTGAATTTGTCTGAAGAAGTTTAGCCTATTCGCTACACGAAAAGCGCTGAACAGTACAGTTTTAATAAAATTGATATCGGTTGAATCTATCCAGTACTGGCCTTTCGTTGTTGTCTATTGCATTTGTACAACAGTGTTGTGCTGGTACTGCAAGTTCCAGGTAGCCCATAGGGTGAAGAGTTTAACAAGGTAATAACCTAATGTATTTTACAGCAGCAGCCTTTTCTAACTATGGCAATGGGGGTATAGTGTGTGAGAAGGTCCTTAGGGTATTATCAACTGCAAGTTTACAAACACACAGACACTGTTATTCTCAGCAACGCACACTGACACATTTATCAGTACTGGGGTCCAAAGGTGCAGATGTTCCTAGGTGTGTACCAGGATATTGTCCATGGTGAAATGAGAAGAGTAGGGGATGTGGGAACAATGGTATCACGCCACCCGACATTTGTCAGCAGGCCATCAACTGATGCCACGTGTGTGATCCTCTGGGTGACAGTTAATTGCAACATCCAATCATCTGGATGTCGC